>NC_081407.1:123289176-123590176 GCF_030272615.1 Cryptomeria japonica
CTATCAAGCCATTTTGAGGGTCAAACAAGTGTTGCATACATGGGAGAGGGATCCAAAGATGAGAGTCCAGGTATAGAAAGTGAGAAGGATAGATCTAGGTGAAGGAAAACAAGCAAATCAAGAATTTTGCTCCTGACCCTTCCAGAGCGAAATTCCCAAAATCACCTAGTTTGCCATTGAAGAAGGCCAAAATGTGAATTCCTAGGCCTTGGTGGAGAGAAGACTAGTGTATGCTTGCCTTGGAAGGCATTTTGGAGTAGAGAAATGATAGAATTTGTCCTAGAATGCAAATTTCGCTCCTGACCCTTCCAAAGGGTCCAGAGCGAAATTCCCTATAGGTCCTGTCCTTGGCCAAGGTCCAAAGTGAAATCCTCTTTTTTGGTCTTTTTGGGGGTCAAAAAAATTATGTCTTCAGGAGAAAGCAATTCAAAGGTCAAGAGAAGTTCAAGGCAAGGAGATGATGAAATTTGAGCTAAAATGAAAATTTCGCTCATGACCCTTCCAAAGGGTCCAAAGTGAAATTTTTATAGGGCCTGTCCTTGGGAAGGATCTTGAGCGAACTTCATTTTGATGTCTTCTTGTTGATGTTTTAAGATAGAAAATCTTATGTTAAGATAAATATATCATGTGTACTTAATCATCTTTTGGTTTGTTTTGCAAGTGGAAGAAAATCAGGCCAAGACAAGGACGACCTATTCTAGTCCATCATCAGCAAGGACGTTTCAAATGCATAAAGGAGGACTCATGGTGTTTTGAATCGTTGGAAGACTTCAAGTGTTCGAGGAGTTGCAAGCTAGCCTCAAGACCTCATTCTACTACACAAAGGAATCATATGATGACAAAGGAGGATCTTACAAGCTCTTCAAAGCAATATGAGCTACCAGAGGAGAAAGAAAACTTGACCGTGAGGAGGCCTCATCAAGTACATGCAAGTCAAAGAGGTACATCATTCATCGCATCATCAAATTGAGACAAAAAAGAGATCAACCGAGACACAGACGTCAGACAAGGTGGCATCCCAGTCATTTTTCCTCTAGTTGAATTGGTCCACCTCAACATGTCCAGATTCAATGTACCTAATTTATCGGGGAAGGCACAAACTTCGGTGTACCTACCCTTGCTTCCTATTGGTCCTCACTCCTTGAATGTAATTTTCTCATTGTCTAAGGAGTTTGTTGTAACAAACCCTAATTAGGGTTTCTATCTTGTAATCCTAGCCATTGATTCTAAGTCAATCAGAGCCATCAATTTGTAAAGGGCTCTCTATATAAAGCCCTAGCTCTTCATTTGTAAAGGGGAATAGTGAAAAATAAATTGAATGAATGATTCAATAATCGGATAATTACATTGAACGATATACACACGTATATATAGAGGTTATAGGATGATGTTCTATAATTAGAACATAACGTTAAAGTAAAAGACTAAATAGCTAAATGATAATTAAGCGTGAAAGCTAAATTAAGCTTAAAAGCTAATTAACTAAAAAGCTAAATGAGTCCACAACTAAAAATAGAAGATGACCATTATAGAAGATATTAATATTATTTTAAAACCCTCCCTAATGGTCATCGTACTCAATACCCTATAGAAAACACTGCAGGTGTTATGATCACAGATGCAAAGAACACTCTGCTGCTATGGAGACCCTCCCAAGATCTGCAGAATGTAAATGACCAAGAGTACCAAAAGCCATCTAAGCGAATGTAGCCTTCACACACGAAGTAGAGATCTGGCACACACGAATTACTGAAGCCTGAAACAATGACTTTGAGGAAAAAATCAGCAAACCCTTTTGCAGAAGAGTACCAACTCCAAAACTAACTGCAAGATACCACGGTTGCAGATGTTCACCCTGGCAAGTGCGACCCAAAATGACTGCAAGGAAGCTCGATTTTTGAGGAGAAAGATCAATCAAAACCAGAGAACTTCGCGAATCACAAATCCCATGCGAACTTCGCATATTACAGATGATTTTTGAGAAAAAAAAAAATCGTAAAAACCAGCAAACAATTTTTGAAGAAAAAATCGTGAAAACCTAGAAATCCCACACAAGCTTTGCGGATGACAGATAATAATTTTTTAGGAAAAAATTCTAAACCCTGAAATAGGAACCCTCATAAAGAGAATTTAAGATTTTGAGGAGAAAATCGAAAAACCAAGAAATCTGAGGTTACAAATCATCGTTTTTGTGGAAAAAATGGTAAAACCCAGATAACTAAAATCTTACGCGAATTACAGATGAGATAATTTTTAAGGGAAAATTATAAACCTTGCGAACAATTTTTGAGGAAAAAATCGTGAAAACCCTCCCATGATTTGTTGTGGAAAAAATCAAAAAACCGACAAACAATTTTTCAAGAAAAAATCATGAAAACCTTGAGACCTGTAGGACGAGGTCTAGCCTAAATCAATCTAATCAAGGCAACGATATTTAGATATCGTGAACATGCACTGTTTCCAAGTGTTGTGGCCGCTGTTGAACTTTTGACTGTGTTCCAACATGATGTTGGTCAAAGATGACATCACGAAAATGGAGGTTGAACAAGGTCAACCTAGTGAAAGCATGCGACAAAAGAATCTGATTCAAAAATTAGAATAGAAGCAACTGCTGAAAAAACTGATACCCTGGAGAAGAATTCTGGCATGAATTCTAAGGCACGAATTTCAAGGTTTGGAAGAAACCCAGAAATTAAAATTTTTTGCAAAACTTAAAACCTAGAATTTTTCCTAAAAATTAATCAGAAAAAAATAATAATTTGCAGAAAATAAAAAAAATACCTCTGATTTTTTTGTAAAAAAAACAGAAAAATAAAGACAATTTTTTTTGAAAAAAAAAATAGGGGGAGAAACCATAAGGTCGGATGTACAACATAAACGGCACTCAAAAGACACCAAAATTCTCGACATCCACAAAATTAGCAGAAATCGTTGACTTTTTAAATTCCAAGGCAAATTCGCTGGCACAAAATTTGAGGCACAAAAAACGAAGCACCCAGAAAAATCCGAGACCAACCCAAAAAAGCTCTCGAAAAACCCACCAAGAATCTGAAATCAGAATGCAGATCCGACAGCTGAAAAATCGAGGCACAAAAAATGATGCACCCAAAAAAATTTGATGACGACCTAGTTGAGGTCTCAAAAAACCCACCAAGAATCTGCAACCAAAATAAAAATTCGACTTGAATTGAAGGGTTAAAACCCTAGTCGAAAATTGCAGTAACCCTAGGAAAATTTTCAATCTGCAAAAAAAACTCCAAGTTGCAGGCCTGAAAATCTCCAGAACCCTAAAAAAAACATTAACTGCTGCCCAGCACAAAGAAATTCGCCCACGAACAAGAAATCCTTGAAACCCATAAAAAAACCTTCAAAGAAGCAAAATCGTTTTTGTATAAAAAAACAATAAAAAAAAATCTGGAAAATATTCCAGAAAGAAGGCCATGAATTTCGTCAAACATTAAAGAATCCCATCGACCCACTCTGATACCATGAAAAATAAATTGAATGAATGATTCAATAATCGGATAATTACATTGAACGATATACACACGTATATATAGAAGTTACAAGACAATGTTCTATAATTAGAACATAACGTTAAAGTAAAAGACTAAAGAGCTAAATGCTAAATTAAGCGTGAAAGCTAAATTAAGCTTAAAAGCTAAATTAACTAAATTAAGCTTAAAAGCTAATTAACTAAAAAGCTAAATGAGTCCACAACTAAAAATAGAAGATGACCACTAAAAATAGAAGATGACCATAGTCAATATTAATATTATTTTAACAAATAGTCAATGAATAGTTAGAGATAGTCAATAGTCAGTAGTGGTGGTTCAAGAGCAATTAGTTTTTAGAGTAGAGTAGAAAGAGAAGGCAAAGATTGTTGCCAAGACATCGTTGCAAAAGACATGTAAACTTCATTGAAGAAATGGTGAATTCTATGTGTCGATTCTACAATTTGCATGGTCTCTATACTTCTCAAATTTAATTTCATGCTATTAGATGAATGGAAGAAATTTGCATGATCAATGGTGAAATTTGTATATCCATACTACTAGCGGTTTGTTGATTGCAAACTTGCCTTGCGTAGTCAACTAGAATCATTCAACTTAAGCTTAACTTCAATTATCGAATCTTCATTGATATGCATCAACTTGACGATGTCTATGCTTGTAGTGGTGATCTGAACATCATAAAGCTATCCTTAGAAGATCGCATTGGCCTTGTGGAGATGATCATAGCATGTCAAAGCAAGACTTAGTTAGAGTTTCATCAAAGGTCATCCATTGTTCCTACATTCTTAGTGTTAGAATTAGATCCTTCTCCAACCCTTATCCTTTTCCCCCTTTTTAAAAATCAAAGATCAGTAAAGACCCACGTTCCAGTGATATCCAAAGTAAATTAGACGCTCAGGTCATCGAATGTAAGTCCCCTTGTGATTCTAGCAAAATCGCATCATACTGCAAGAGCTTATCCACACGTAGAGAACCTACAATCAGAACCTTGGAGCTACTCCGATTGATCCTTCTACGAGATCTTCGGCATTCGGGGAAGCTTTATTCAAGAGAGGATAAGGTGCCTTCAGGTATTTTATTTTATGTTCGCATGTGAATAAAAAACACATCAACACAACCCCACTGAGTTTTCATTTTCAACTAAAACAGAACAATCATTAGTAGACAAAACTAGATTAACATCTCAAATCACCTTTAAAATCCATGATCCCAACACTAAGATTATAAGAACTGTTCAACAAGAAGAGAATGGGTAGCGTAGGCTTAATCTTGCAGAAAGAGTAATGCATCATTAATACCACCAACACTAAACTCAACACTGACAAGATAATCTTGACAGAGGCTTAATACCTCTGCACTGTCTTGTCAACTTTATAGAAGCCCAGGGTGTCACAATCACCATAGCATAAAGTCTTTCACAAAAGCCAGTACTTCTCTAAGGCAATCATTGACTTCGACGTTTTAAAGTTTTAAAAATCATTGTTTAAAACGTTTCTAGGCATGTGTTGTCTTTGTCCACCAATGGAAGCGTCTGAGATTTTGGGAGTGCCTGTGAGCATCCCAGCAAACCCAGATTACTTGTGAGTACACCACCTGAGATGACTGGGATGCTCTCAGGGTGCTCTCATCGCTGCTCCCGTGCCCAGCCCAATTGGGTACAAGAACAGGTCCTGGATCAGTAGGACCTGCCAACATAGATTTCAACCATGGGGTCAAAACAATCTCTGCCAGATTCTTTTATAATTTGTCTGTAAAAGTAATTTTTATATGTTGAAAATTTGGGACAAGAAATATGACATGATTTTCTGTAAGTCAGACGACACAAGATATCAACCAGAATTTACTACAAAATAGTTGGGGTGGCAAACAATTGCCCCACAATTTCACCTATGCAAAGGTTGCATAGATATTCATGTTCGATTGTGTATTGCTTTGATGCAATGCAAACTTTTTACCTATACACATCTACCACACTCCAATCCATGTTGAATATTGTGGCACATAACATATATGAGTAGAACATAGTAATAACAGAAAATAAATTACCAAAAATACTTGATTGGAGCAAAGTCATTTTCTATGCAAATTTATCAGAATTCAGCCAACTATGCTAGCTATAAATCCCAAACTTTAACATGGTGCAGTTAAAAAATTTATGACATGCATTCTGATAAACCATTTGAAGAAACAGAGGGATATTAGAGTGATGCATGAGTATAAAGTGCATGGAGATAAAAATAAGGTGAGATTGACTGGATAAAGAGAAGGAGATAAGAGGTCTAGAGCAATTGATAAACAAAGCCAGGATCTCAAACTGAATTTGATCAACATTTGACGAGTGTTGCAGAGCAATTTAGGAGGGATTTACTAGAATTTGAAGCCACCAAATATCCTGCCAGCCTGCCAGGTGAATGCAGATAATGAGAAAATACAAGGACACAAACTAAGTTAACTATGCATATATCAAACAAGTCAGTAGACAAGAAGATGGTTGTTCTAGAACAAGTGGGATCATGAACAAACCACATCCTAAATCCTAAAAGCAGGCATCTTTTGATATTATTTGCCTCATGGAAAAATTAAACTAGGAATCCAAACAACTTCATCTCTATCACCTAACCTTGCTCAAATATTAAATTGAATGTAAATCAAATATTATTTCACAAAGTTAAAGTTGTTATCTATCACTTTCAATTAATTCATAGTTGATTTCAGTGAGCCTACCATCTATAATCTGAATTAGTGTGTGTTCAACACTTCTTGCACCAATGTTGTCTAAATTTCTCAATCATCACTGCCACCATCTCTTATGAGAGTATCAATTAATAATTTGTTACCCTTCTTTTCAGTTCTGCTGGCATGATATCTAAACTATCACTGTCATTCCTGCCAGGATTATTCATGTCTAACCTTATTCAGAAGTGTTAGCATCCCTTGCAAAACTATTGGCTTGCAATCTGCCACCATTCCTAGCAGTATTATTCACTTGAAAATCTACCACCCTCCCTTGTAGAAATATTGACCTGAAATCTCAGTCATTGTAATTACTATCTCTTAGGAAATTGTTTAGTATCCTTAATTCACCATTACAGTTTTCAAGAAATTGGCCCAAGAATTAGAACAGGAAAAAGTTACCTTTCATAGTAGTCAACCTCAAAAACTACAATAGGCAACCTTCAATATTTAGCAATGAGATTTAACACTTGTTAAGTCAATAGTGTCAACACACGTAGCAAAATAGCATCAATTATCAATCTCTTAGTTATTATTGCTGCCAGTGCTTACAAGACTGTTGTCCTCAGAGAGGATATCAGAGGTTCAGCATTGACACCACCCCTTGCGAAAATATTGGCTTGCAATCTGCCACCAACCCCTGCAGCATTGTTGGCTTGTAAAACTGTAACCATCCATTGTAGGATTATTTGCCTGATATTTCAGTCATTGTTGCACCCATCTCTTATGGGACTATTTTTCATCCTTGATTCACCATCCCATTTTTCAAGAATATCGGCCCACGAATTAGAACAGGAACAGTTACCTTTCCTAGTGCTCAACCTTAAAAATTACAATAGCCAACCTTCAAATTAATTCCTGTACAGTCAATGAGGTGAGCATACAGAGGAAAACAGCAGCAATTGTCAATCTCCTAATCATTATGGCTTCCATTGTTTACGATACTGCTGTCCTCAAAGAGCCTATCAGAATTTCATAAATCTTGGATGTTGGGAAAGGCTCTAGAAGAAGCATTCAGATTCTTCTTGAAATTGCACATCTCATTCCCTGCAGGCCCAGGCTCCCTTGCAAAAATATTGGCTTGCAATCTGCCACCATCCCCTGCAGCATTGTTGTCTTGTAAAACTGTCACCATCCCTTGTAAGATTACTGGCCTGAAATTTCAGTCATTGTTGTGCCCATCTCTTATGGGACTATTTTTCATCCTTGATTCACCATCACATTTTTCAAGAATATCAGCCCACGAATTAGAACAGGAACAGTTACCATTCCCAGTGCTCAACCTTAAAAAAGTAGAATAGCCAACCTTCAAATTAATGCTTTTAAAGTCAATGAGGTGAGCACACAGAGGAAAACAGCAGCAATCGTCAATCTCTTAGTCATTATTGCTGCCATTACTTACAAGATTATTGTCCTCAAAGGGCCTATCCGAATTTCATCAACCTTAGATGTTGGGAAAGGCTCTAGAAGGAATATTCAGATTCTTCTTGAAATCGCATATCCAGTTCCCTGCAGCACCAGGCTGTCCCCAAAGGGTGTTCAGAAATCCTGCTTTGGCTCTTTCAGAGTATAGAGGATAATATTCTTCTAGTTCAAGCCTTACTGCAGACGTATAACATTGCTCTTTTACATCATATTCATAATCTGCATATTTCTTTGAGAGGTTGTTGTCTTGCAGGGCTATCTATACTTGTAGCATATCATTTTGGCTTGGGGTTTAAACACTTAAAATTTATTCCCTTTTGCTATGTTCACATTTCTTCTGTACGTTGTGTTTAGTTACCTTCAATAACCTAGGTTCTTTTTACCCTATCACTTCTCTTTTATGCTTATTGCACTTTTTCAGTCCGGATGACCTCTGCTATTCATGGTCATTGATATAATTTTAAAGAAGAGCTTCAGGAAGAACTGTGTTAGTTCTGTCAACATCAATGTTTCAGATCACAATTTGTGATCTATCATCACAATGAAAGCAAATGCCACAAGGAATTGCAGTTGTTACAAATATAGTGCCAAGAAATGCTAAGAAGACACGGAAATACAATTTTCTGTTGCCACATGTTCAACCAAGGTTAAGAATTTAACCCTGGTCAAGTCGCCTGAAATTAACCCAGATTTCAAGTCCTTGTGTTCAGATTTAAGCCAGGCCCGAGTTAACTGTAATATATGGCAATATCAAGTCCACAAACCATATCAGCTTATATTTTGCACTTGATTTGAGGATTCTATCCTATTGAGTAGTCTGAACCAATCAGATATTGTAATCTGATTTATTTTCAGCTCAGGTCTGAACCTCCGGTAGCATATTAATTAAATTGGTGATTTTGAAGAATCTTGGCTAAAGCAGGAAATATTATGTTTATGTATTAACGTTGTAATTACCCACGAAAAAGAATGGCTGAGAATTTGGTTATATTTATATTCAACAGTAGTGGGCACTGAATTTGCCTCTTTCATCTTCGTTTTCTTCCTCGGCATATCTTGGCTCTATATTTGTAATTTCTGCAATTCCTCTTATCATTTATTTTCATCTTAATCATGGATCACACAGTGTGATCTGAAACATTGATGTAAACAAAACTAAAACAGTTTTTCCTGAAGCTCTTTCTTCATTCTAATGGACTGTGCAGGCATCACATACAATACAAATATAATTTGTTTCTTTATTATCCCCAAAGTTAATAATGACTAGTGATATTTCATACTGTTCTACCTCAAAGGTACAATAGGCATACTTGAATATTGCAATAAAATTCAATGCTTAGAAGGTCATTACCAGCAACAGTCAATTATTACTTCATGCAATGCTAAAAACTTGGTCAAATAACAATCTATCTTTGCCCAACACAATTGCAAAAAATCCACATAGCAATGAAACTCTCTATAAATCAACACATCAGACAAGAAAAAATTCAACAGTGAACACAGTTTAAGAGTCAATGCTGGTCAAATTCTGGACAATGCTGTGAAGAAGTCAACACTAACCAGATTCTGGTCAATGTCAAGGCCAAAGTGAGAAAATTGTTTTTGTTCTTTTCTAGCCCTCTAGTCTGCAAAGTCTGGTAGGGTCAAATCATAGGCACAGGTTCGCCCTTAAATATTCAACAAACAACTAACTCATATTTAGGTTCACATCATACAGGTTTCTCATTCCCAATTTGGTAACAATCTTTGTCTGCAGGAACAATTTTAGAATTCCTATATTGAAATTTTGATCAAGTGTGCACATCTAGATAGATTCCCAAAGGCTGTGCCTAGCTTTTTGAGCTGGTTTATATCTTGCTTAAGGATACCTCTGCTCAATTTGAAGTGAACAGAGAGTTTAACTAATCCTTTTGAGTCGCATTAAGCAAATTGGTAAGGTTGACTGCTAGCTCCATCTTTCTTTGAACTTGGTGCTAAAGCCATTCATTTCTTGTTTAGAAATTTATCTTTTTGAGACCAACAGTGAAAGGACATTCTTTGTCAAAAAGATGCTCTAGATGAAACTTTGCTATTAACACAATTCTTTTACTCACTTTTGAAGAGGAAAACAAAGGCAATGTAAATTATAGATTCTGATTTAGTGTTTGGGATCCTAAGTGACTTGAGGAAAGGTATGAGTGAGGTAATTTTCAAAAGATAATCTCACATATGCAGGAATACTCTTTAGCCTTGAGTATCCCTTCAAACAGAACTAGGAATCAATCTTGGATATAATAAACAAAACGGAAGTGATATGGCATGGTAGTACTATTCTTAAAGGATGTTTCAAAACTCTCAAAGTAGTTATCTTAGAAGAAAGAAATTTTTCTTTTTTAGATTTTGTACTTTCTTTTTCTTTATTTTTGCATTTTTTTAAGAGATCTAGCTCAAATATGTCCGAATCATACCAGATAAAATATTTCAATTGTAACCCTTAGGCGCAAGAACATGGATTTGAAAAGATGCCTTACCCTCACTAAACATGTACCAGATACAAGCATATATGTAGGCAAGGCGAAAACACATATCAAGTAACATAGATTCTATACCTCTTAGCATGGATTCATATGCATTCTACACAAAACTTGTTATTGAACTGTCAACTAAATATCATTCTAATATATATTATTACCTCTACCATGCAAATAAAACTATTATTACTTAATATCTTTCAAAATAAACCAAACAAAAGTCAACATATTGCTCTGCCAATCCAACCAAATAAAAAATACAGTTTATTATTTTTCACCTGCATCTATGCATTATAGTGTACCTGTTTCATGAGCTTTTTTCAAGGCAGCTGCCATACATAATGCAGTACCTACTTTACTTGGGACTTCAATTGCATCTTGGATCTCCTCTATTGTTGCTACTTCTACCCACTTTTTGACAACAGCCACATTCCATGTTGCTATACACATATGTAATGGACTGCAAAGACATAAATCATGTAAGACTGGATAAGCTTCATAATCCAATCTAATAATTTGTGGATTCAACAATGTTCTTTTTCTATAAATAAAATTGTCAGTCCCATGCTAAAAAGACGTTAGCCAGTGTCACTTGCATGAAAAAAAAAAGTTTAACACACAAAATACAAAGTAACAATAGCAAAAGGAGAGAGAAAGCACTCAGGATGAAATTTTGACAACCAAAACAATTCCTGATCCAGTAAGAATACATCAAACCATCTAAGAAATAAAGCATAGTGCATTGATAGATATTGACAATGCCAGAGAGTTTTTTAAATGACTTAGTTCTTGCGTCTTAAAAAAGCACATATTTTGAAATTTTCCAACTTTGAGCAGTGTGAAACAGACAACAAATGCATAACACTTAAAAATGAAAGAAGACATGGACAAGTCCAGCAAAAAATACTGTTCACATGAGATTAAAAAGAATGGAAAATAAAGGAAGCTAGCTATGCTACAGAAGCCCCCATTAATGTGAACACAAATGTTGGATTGTGTTGATTCCACACAAATAATAATTGTAGAAGGCGCACACAAACACACGAGTTTTGTCAATTGGGAAAAAGACTAGAGGATCTAACACTATATCACAAGATTTGTGTTGGTGTTCGACTTCAGCAAAGAAAAAAATTGGAATATATTCATTAACTGATAAAATAAAATTAAAAAAAAAATCCATGATTTGAGCTAAAATACTATAAACTTGCAAATAATTTTTAATATAATAAATAAGCTAAGTTGCCGGTACAGGTACGGGTATGGTACGCCGGTACGGCAATTTGTTTGGGGGGGGGTTTGGGTACATCTGTACAAAAAGATATAAAAATCATAAATATATACATATATGCAGCCTAAAAAGTAGAAACAAAAATTAAATTTAGAATCCTAAATAATTAAACAATAGATTATAAATGATATATATTTAAATTTAATTTAAAAAGAAAGTGAAATTATTATAATTATGAAAGTAACCTATAACAACATTTAAATATTTACAAACTTCTAAATTACACAATAGTTAAAATATTCATATTTAAAATAATAATACTACAAATTAAAATTAAATATCATATTTAATTTTGATTTGTATTATTATTATTTTAATAAGTAAAAAATATCATAATAAACAATATTAAATTTGTTTAGTTATATTTATATATTTTAATTTTAATTTGTCAAATTTTAAATATAAATAATTAAAATTTTGAATTAAATAAATAAAAATATTTAATTTTTAGTATATTAATGTTAAATCTGACAACTTTTATAATAAATGTTAATATATTAGTTAACATTTATATTAAATCAGGCAACAACATTATACAAAAATGTTTTCGTTATAGGAGGTGGTCAATTTATATCATCTGTCTCCTGACGCGACATCGGGCATTATATTGGACAAGATAATAAATTTATACCGTCTTTCTCCCGATGCGACTAGAAACCCTACCGGCAGTTGGGCATGCCGTCGACCTGCGGCCCTTCCGCAATCCCCATACTTCCTGACGGCATTAATGAAGTGGTCACCTGGTGACGGTGAATCCTCTGCCTATTATCGAGCAAATTTTTAACGAATTTTTGCGAATTTCATAGGATTTTTATAAGTTCACCAAATGTCGAACTTGAAGCCGAAAATTTGGCAAACGCAATGACATAGGTTTTCACTGTGTGTCTGTGATCATGGTTTCCTCTCTGCCTGCCGTTTTCACTCTGCGTCGTGCGTGGTTTCCTCTGCGCTCTGTGGAAGACATGCATTTTTAACTTTCGTTTTAGGGTTTAAACGACCCGATACATCTGGATTCATGGCTCAAACGTGGATTCATTTCAGGAGGAAAAAATCAGAACCATGTCCGAATCCACAAGGATTCCAGGTCAAATCCACAAGGATTCCAGGTCGAATCCGAATCAGATACGTATCGTACCCGGATTTGGGGGAAAAATCTGACGTACCGGTAACTTAGTAAATAAGTCTACAAGATTGCCCAGATAAATAAAATTACTAAAGACATTTAAAAACCATATATAAATATATCCACACACTAAATATGAGCTTAATATTAATAAACTAAAATACAATTTAGTTAAGGAAAGTTAACGAACAATAAATTTTAGCAATTTTAAATTATTATTGAATATAATAAAAATAAACTTACAAAACAAAACTTAAAAACATAAAAGTTAAAATTTATTAAAAATCTTAACTGGTAAAGTTTAATAAAAAGCTGTTATATCTTCTAGAAAAGATTAAAAAATTTCCCAACTTATTTTTTATTTAAAAATATTAAGAATAAGATTATCAAAGAAATACCATAAAATTTTATGACTTATGAATAAACTGACTTTTTTCAGTTCATGTAAGTGCCTCTGCATCATATCTCTGAATTGCATGTTTTAGTAAGCTCCTCTATTACTACTGTGTCACAACAGCTCCTCCTTAGTTTGTTCCTGCTCTCCACAAAAAGATCTCAAACATCCCTTTTTAGATTGCTTTTCATTCTGCCCTAAGATTTCGTTAACAAAGTTAAAATTGGTTGGATCTTGAAAATTGCCTGACATTTCCTTCATGAAGGCAGCAATGGCGCCTCTGATTCATTTTTTACCTTTTACAGATGGTTTTGCTGTTCAGTGGATTCTCCACGGCAGTAGAAGAAATAAGCCATCGGGATTATGAGAGCAGGCAGCAACACACCTTGCATTGGCAGACGAGAAAGCTTCACTCAGGCACCATTAAACCACACCCAAAGACCCTAGGGGATGCCAATCACTGGTTTTTTTCAACAAAAAATGAAACCCAAAAATTCCTTATCAATTTTCTAAAAAGTTTCATTCCTCCCATTTTACCAAATACTTAGAGCTACATGTGTCTTTTGAGGATCTCTGTGTTGTGATTATTAACCAGTAAACTCACTAACTAAGTTGACATGTCATAGAGAAACGGCTACTCACAGAAAATAGTCATCATGGTGTTTGTCAAATTCCCACGCAAGTTATATATCCTTAAAATGATATTCATAGAAAAGTCATACAGCCTGGACACACTGCCAATCATAGCTCGAAAGAAAGCTAGCAATGCTTCAAGTGAGATCAGAATTGGACAGACATGAAATAATAAATCCAAGAATAACTTAAGCCATACAGAGTGGACTTGAAACCAGAATTTTTCTTTAAAAAAAGTGATTGTGCAAGATCAAGAACATATCTTGACCGAGGGTAAAAAAGAAACACCTTCAAATTCTAAAATAAATTCTTCCACATTAAAGGAATGCAGAAAAAATCTCGTCCGATCTTAAATTCTGAAAATATACAAACTGAAAAACAACCAAAGTTTGAGTGGCACTTGAGTTGTTAACAACCTCAAAAGAGTAACATTTCAATTTTACAATATCCCTATGGACCTGTTGATGTGTTTTTTAGGCACTTTGAACACAGAATAAAATACCAAAGTATTTTACCCCCTCTTAAACAAAATCACCTCAGATGCTAAATATCTGATCAACTAAGACGATTCCAAGGTTTCTACGGTCAGTTCTTGACATGTGGGTAACTCAATGGGTTTGATGTGAATTGCTGTTTTCACTTGGGGACTTACGTAATTGTTCTTGAAGATTTCAAACTTATCATGGATGGAGATGGGTTTGCCAATGATTTCAAATGCTATATGATTTTGCAATTGAGCTCACAATCTATTTTAACAAATATTTTCAAATAAAATGCGTAAGGATGGGGATTTCGAAGTTCTATTTTAACTCTATCTAACCTAGAATGCAAGAGATGGTGAATGATTCAATGAAATTCAACTAGGCTAGGTATTGCCATCAAAGAACAACTTAACGCAAGCTTAGTTCAATCATATAAGGTAAATTTATAGATGTTCAAATTACTACCATCACCATCAATACCATCAAAGCAATGCATACCAATGGACAAGCAATAATTGAAGTTAAGTTCAATTCAAATTCTACTTGACCACACAAGGCAAACTTAGAATCAACAAGAAGCTAGTGGTATGGATTAAACAAATTTCATTCAAATGCATTCAACACTTCTTTCATCCAATCTAAAATATTTGAAAAACAAATTCTAAACTAAATTTGGAAGAAATGAGAACCACAAATGCTTCAAATCTCAACAAAATCACCAAACTTCAATGATTATATTCAAACTTGCAGCGTATATGCGACAATTCTCAAAAATCTCTCTCTTACAAATGAGAGGCAAATGGGTTTATAAAGAGTCTCATATGGAAATGAACGGCCAAGATTCATTTTAGAATCAATGGCCAAGATCATGCCAACATTGCCCTAATTAGAGTTTACATCAAAAAGTAGAATCAAAAAAGGAGGTTTACATCAAAAAAATCCTGACCTGCATCCCTCTCTCTAGCTGCATACTCAATGAATCTAGCTAAGATTGAGTTGATTTCCTCCATCGTAACACTAGGTAGACCTTCCTGTTGCAAATCAATCACATCCAAGGCATATGAGCAAGCATTGAAAATGCTTTCCCAATCCAACATAAGCTTCCGCAAGTTGTTGATGTGAATCATAAGAAAAACCAAGTCATCTACCTGATTCTTCCTTATAGATTCCATCTAATTGAAGTAAATGAACTTCATCTTTTCTTTCAATTCTTCCAAGATCAAACTGTTGGAGGGTGGACATCTTGTCCCAACAATTCTTCAATAGATGTAAGGATCTTGGATTGTATCTCTTGAATTAATCCTTCCATCTCAACGCACTCCTGCTTTGCATAATCATACACTGACTTCCGCATGGCCAAATAACAATACCAACCATGGAAATCATAAACATTGCCCAACAGAAAAACTCCCTCCTGGATCAATGTGGACATAGGAATTCTCTACAACACCCTGAGGTGAGGAATAGCCTTTTCCTGAACTGGTTGGAAATCTTCCCAAACTCCTTCCGAGAACTGCATCCTGAATATGAGCATCGCCATCTTATCAAATGCTTGGACAAATAGAGCTAGTAAATCATCTGCTTGTTTCGAAACATCTTCTATCCATTTTCCAACCTCCTGATATGTATTCCTCATTGCCTCATGATCAAAGGGGGATCCATGAGCAACAGCAATGGGTGCGACAAAAGTAGGATCCTCACACCTTAGGGAGTTCATCCCTTCAATATACTCCTTGAGTCTCCTGTCCTCACTCTCAAGCATCTCTTTCTTTTGAATAGTCTTATCCAATTGTCCCTCAATTGCCTAGACTGTATCATCAAGCTCCTGAAATTCTTGCTTCTTCATAGTAGGTCCAAGGTCAATTGCGGTAACCTGATAATCCATAGGAGTAACCACATCTCTAGTCTTGTCACCTCTCGGGACAGTCACTTGCGCAATGTGTGCTCATGTATCATCTCTAGTAATCCTAGAGAACATATTCGCTTTCTTCTGCTTCTTTCCTTGCCAACCCTAGCTAGGAAGTCATCAATATCTTATGTGGGTTGTGCCTCTATCACCACCTTCTTCTCCATGCTGCTCAGCAACCAATCGGGTATAGTAGAGAATTCTATCCCATCTTCAAGGTGTTGATCTTCATCAAGCCCTCGCAAGGCTGAAATAACATCATCCTCAATATCTTTATTACTCAAATCTACCACATTGTTGCCCAAATTGACCTCAAGTTGAACTATGGGAAATCCTGGTTGTTCTTCATCATCATCAAGTCGTACCAATTGTGTTGTAGCATGTAAATCTTGATCATTCTCTGGTAGGATCTCCGTGTCGAAACCCTATTCGGACTCATTGTCCTTCTCTGTCACTCATTCTCCTTCACAAATGAGGAACTCATGGTAGATTGAAGAGTGTTAGACTTATGCTTCTTGTACCTTGAATCATAGCTAACAATCTCCTTGCCTTTAGCTTGTGATCCTCCAAGCATAACGTTTCTCCTTTTGGGAGCCTGACTTTCATCATTATGTGTTCTAACATTGCTTAGCGTTCTCTCATCATCATTGAGAGAGGACTCCTCATTTCTCATCTTCTCATGGGTAAAGGTGACCTTTAGTTTTCTCAACTCATTAACGTACTTGTCCACCCATTCCCTGGAATAATCATTCACATCTCTTATCAAAACATTTAAATCTACCAACTCAAGTTGAGTCCAACTAGGAAACGTGGTACGCTTGCCTTTCTCATATTCATACTACGGATGGATGTGATCCCCATCATCTTGCACTTGATTTGGAATGGAGAAGAAGTTACACTTCCTCATGAAGTCCACTGAAATCCGAGACCATATTTTCCTTCAAACTACAAACTCATCCATGAGATTAGCCCAATAGTCTTCAATGTCAATCCTGTGTATAAACTTCCCTCCTTTAATTGTTACAATTCTCTGAATGGATCAAATCAATCCCTACCTCTATAGATTTAAAGATGATAGAATTCCAATTCCCCATTAACCGTCTTTGTTGCGGCTGCAATGTAGCATACCTCCATCTTTCCAAGCACGATAGGAAAAGTTATCTTCGTTTTGTGCTTCGCATTCCCGATGAAATCATGCTCTAAAAGTTGTCTCACTACCTCAAGTAAAACCATCATGTCTATTGGATACCTAGGAAGCTTGTATGGTCCCAACGTGAATCTTTCAATCCTTAGGTACATGACGATAGGAAACTAGATAAACCACAATCCATACTTCTCAATAAGTGTCGTTGCCTCCTTAGACAGCCATTTATGTACTCCGCCTTGCAGCAACCTTGTGATGCACATGGTGAAAGCATCGTTCACCATTTTGTAATGTTCAATTTCATGTAGGTGGAGTTGCGGATAGCACTCATAAACTCTGTATTGTCCAGGCCCATTTCCAACTTCGCCCTTGCATATCAATCCTTTGTACACAACATATCTGGCAAGCACGTAGACAAGGGAGGAAGTCATGTTGAATGTCCTTGTTTTCTCCAAACCTCTCAATTGGATGTCAAGGTTATCACTTATTATCTTCGCCCAGTTGATCACCATTCCTCTCGCTATCTCTTCAATAAAATAGTACATCCATGTCTCAAATAGCGCCCCTTGAGGTGCTCCCATGACTCAGTTGAGTAGAAATATCAAATCGTTGTACTCCTCCTTGAAGTCTAAACATTGGAGCCTCTTGTGTAACCTAGAGTGGTGACGCCTTGTCTCAAGAACCCACTCATTGTTCATAACTGTCATACATGACTCCAATCTTCTTTCAAATTTCGCCTGCGCTTCTTCCTTAGTTCTCTCTTGCGTGTTGTACACTTAGGCATTCTAAATACTTCCCCATTTGACTCCTCGGCCAAGTATGCAAGCACTATCCCCTTAGGTGATTTGATCATTCTGGCTTGAGGATCATAATGCTTCGCACATTCGACTACGAGCTCGTTGCAATGAATGGATGGTGGAAAACCAGCTGCGTGGTAAATTCCACTCTTCATGATATTAGCCGCCAAGGTCAATGGAAGATTATTCTTTGTTCCAAATATTCGTTGCCTCATCCTCTTCATGTCCAGGTATTCCATGTTTTTGTCTCCAACCTTCTTCCATCGGAATGTTATCTACGACTTCGAATAGTAACCCTCCTATACGATCTTCAATTGATTCTTCCTTGTTGATATCCCTGATTTATGTCTAGCACCTATATGATGCTGGAAGTTAATATCATGGTAAAAATAGCTCTGATAATTCATTTTCAGAATTTTCTAAGTTTTGATTTTTTTTTAAATTTCAAACTTGTGAGCTCAAAAATCAGAAATTTAAACAATATATGGCATGAATTCTGAAAAATGAATGAATTTCAATCAAATAAGGCATACGCCTCTCATAAAACCTGATTTTCATACTTAGAACAAGTCTGATCACAATTGCAAAGTCTGAAGAAACCTTGCTATACTCATCAAATGAGGTAGTTTGATGTCAAAATGTAGTTTTGTGTCTGATTTTCTGAGTACACAATCTGAAAACACCTCTAAAATGCAACCTCAATGGCTGGGAACACACTTAACCATGGCGCAACACCAACATGCACTGCGATTTGGCCCAAATCGCCTGAAAATGGACACTCCTGGGCATAAACAATGGCTGGGCACAATCTCTGGATCAGCGAACAAGGGCTGAGAACAAATTAATGAGGCATCAATGGAGCTGGAAATGTTATCTCAGATATGGAAATGGAGTTTGGACCAGCAATGGCGCCACAAATGATGTCACAGTCTTCTCCAATAATGGTGCCACAAACACTTAGACAAAATCGCACCCCAATCAGCAATAGCACAACCCTTGAATGCTCACGAACTCCCTCAATAGCGGTGCAATCAATCATAGTATAATAATATATAAGCGCTGCACTGGGTCTTTATTCAAGTTTTCACCTTGTAAATCCACCACACAGTCAATGTGGGATAAACTTGCCTTTTACCAGCCTGGTGCTAAATCGACTTGCATTGGGATTCAACACTAAGCATTAAATTCCACCCTCTTAGCATTAAATTTTACTTTGTTTGATCATGAAATATTTGTATTAAGGTAAAATCGATGCCATTGGGGACACATTTGTCATTAAAATCTCACTTGAATACAACCTTCAGCCACTTAGGGAAAATCACACCCCATCTAGAAACATAATCTTCACTTAAATTTGCCCTCATTTGCAACTTATGACCTTGAGGGGAAAATCATCCCTCATCTCGAGGAATTATTTTCATCATTTAACTCATATTTGCTCACAAATCCACTACAAAAACACTCCTTGGTGGAAAAATGTCCTTCATCTGGACTCACAATCTCATTAAAACTTGTCGAATTTCAACAAAATACCTTCCGAGGGAAATTCGAACTCCATGTGGACACATTATTTTAGCCATTTGTCTTCATTTTGTCCCAATGGAAAAACGCACCTCCTCAAGACAGCATAAATTCATCCACACTTTAACTTCATTTCACTCATTTTCCTTTCTGGTGGAAATTCAAACCTCGTTTGGACACTCAAATTCACCTAACTTAGTCATTTACCTCATGGTGAAAAACGTGGGTCATCAGGACAAACTTTCCTTGTACATTTTCGCTCTCGAAGGCCTAGTGGAAAAATGACCTCCATCAGAACAACCTCGGTGGAGAATCTAGATGCATTGGGATTTCCCAAAAAAAAATGATTACAAAGTCAGTCCATGAGGGGAAAAACACACCTCATCGAGACTGAGACCATTTTCATCATTAAAATCACTTCTTTATGCTCAAAACACAGTGGAAAATCATGCTTCATCGGGACAAAGTCCATTTTCGCCTTTATTGCTCAGTGGAAAAATGCCTCCCATCGGGAAAACTCACTTTTATGCCTTAAAATCATGGGGGAAAAACGCCTTCCATCGGGACTATGATGATTTTCACACTCTAAAAGCCCAAAGTTATCAAATTTTGCTATTTCACTCAACAAAAATTCTATTTCCATTGGGACTTTTAACATTTTAGCTGGATTTGAGGGGTGGAAAACAGGGGTTCATCAGGACTTTGTGCATTTATGATATTTAACCTCCTAGGAGTGGATAAACGACTCCTATATAAACCTTTGACGCTCTAGCACAAAATTCACACCAATTTGCAACATTTAAACACAACTTACTCTCGCATCTAAAGCAAGTTGCAACCTCAACACATCAAAAAGTTTAGGATCACCTTGACATTTTGACATTTTGACATTTTTTAAAAACTTTGATCCAATTGACTTCAAAACTCAAAATTTAACATTACTCACACATTGAAGACCTTTGGGCATGATCATATCAAAAACAAGACTAGGGCATTGAAAGCTCAAAATTGCCACCTGACTGCCAAAAACCCTAAACAAACCAAAACGGAAAGCAGGAATGAGGGGGGCCCTGTTTGCAATGGGGCGATGTGTGAAAAGGTCACAACAAGACCCAGTACATACAGCAATAAATTTACAATTAAGATGAGAATGTTATTAATCACAAAAACAACCTACCATGGGAGTAATTATTGCTTTTGTGTATTATTTACTGTTGTATATTATATGAATATTTCGGGCTAGATGATGAAAAAGAATTGGTTTTAAGTCTCATATCAGGGATGCCAAGTGGAAATGAAGGTCAAGGGACACCAATGTCTAGTAATAGTTTGATGACACTATAATGTCCCCTTTTGGAATCTGCCTAAATTTAGTCCTAAAACAATAATTCCAACTTAAGATGAGAGAATTCCATTATCTTTATTAATATAAACTTCTAATAAAATTGCCAACTGCAATGTCCCTTTTGGAATATTTCTGGTTTAGAGCCTGCACAGACCATTAATCACTAGAAAGTTAAAAACTCATATCAGGACATCAAATAATAATAATCCTCATAACATTTAAACAATATATTCATAATTAATATCTAATTCAATAAAACATATACATAATTACTAGTTTGATCAGAGCATATTCCTATAGTCAATCTTACTAAGAATTCATTAGGAATATTTGCAAACTGCAATCTCAAGGATTGTTGCCCTTGTATTGCAAGAGCATGGTGGAGTCCTTGCCCATCCATCTCAAGGTGGTGTACTTGAGAAGACCCTCTAGCCCAGGGGCATGATTGAATCCCTCATCCTCAACACCCCTGGCCCACAAACATGGCAGGATTTCAGGTTCACTCTATCCCTCAATCCACCTTGGAGGCAGCCTTCCTCCTCGACCAAGCCCAGGAGCACTCATTCGCCTCCTAGTCCACAAGATGGCATGACCTCCATTCCATCCATCTCAGAGTGGCATGCTTGATAAGACGTATGAAGACTGTCTTCCTCAACAAGCCCAGGAAAACTCATTCGCCTCCCAGCCCATGAGTATTGCAGGACCTCCAATCCATCCATCTCAGGGTGCCATACTTGATGAAGAATGACCGGTACATAAACTCTTGTGAACTCAGAATGCTGGCCGTAATTCCTATTTGCAAGATATTACTGTAATTTCAAAATAGATTGCTTAAAGGAAACCTTCTATAATAAATGTTAATTAATACCTCTTATAATCTTGAATAATCTTATTAAATATTTCTTGAGCAACTTACTCGAATTATAAATGCAGATATATTGCTGGTTATATTTTAACCTTCATGATTTAATGATCAATTGACTAATAACTGCAATGGCTGATCTGCTCATTTCATAAGCAATCTCTTGATCTATATCCAACGATCCAATTGCTCAAATGCTGATTGATTCTCTTAAAAGAATTCAATCCAACTTGCTGATTGATGCCCTTCCAAATAAATTATCTTCCCTTTTACATCTCTATATTCAAGTGAAGTGACGCACCCCATTGAATGGAGATCTCTTTTCTATGAGAAATGACTTTCTAAGGGCTTCTTTATGCTGCCCATTAATAAGGGTAATGATTATTAATTATGTTGTTATCACTGCCATTATCCAAGAGGTTACACAGTTCTTAGTCGGCCCTCTTAATAATAATTATACCCTTTTAACTATGGTCGGCCTTTGTTAATATCCCAATCTTAGCAGGCCCTCTTTATGCTGTTATTAATTTTCCTGAAAAGGGCTGCAATCTATTTAAATAGGCAGTGCTTTGGCAGAAGTATGACAGATAGTCTTCACCCTTCGCATGGCTATTTGTTTTGATTGCTTGGAATCTGTGGTTTGTGCACGAACCATCATATTCCCACATTCTTATCTCAAGTTTTGTCATGGTATGCTAATACCTAGGTTATATAATTTGTAACATTCATTACTTCCAAATCTTCCCTTACACAGTTTGTACATATCTTGTATTCATTTGCAAATGCACCCTTTGCATGGACACTGCCCTCACAATTCATGCAACGCAAACACTGGTATCTTTAATGTTATCATACAATGATAAGCTCATGCAAATACACGCATGGAATCCATGAAAATTTGAAAGTTTGTACTAGTATTGAGTTAAAACTAGCACATATGATAAGTATTTGTGGATTCCCTTCAGATCCAAATTGAGTTTCATAGTCATGCATCCTAAGAATTTGATGATATCAAGGGACATGTTGGCATTGGCTTCACACTGATATATCTCAGGCACCTGGCTTTTGGTTTCAGGCAGCAGTCACAATTTTCAGCCCCAGAAGAAAATCTGGCTGCATCTACCATTTGAAAACAGCTTGGACTTAAAAACCGAAAATCAAAATCCTGGTGGGGTACTGTCACAGTCCATGCTTGCCAGAAACAGTTCCACTGACTTCAGAAGTCGAAGTGATTTGGAAATATTAATATCCCAGGATTATTTTCAAAATGAATTTATTCCATTTTCACTTTAAACATAGTAGACCCCAATGAAATTTCAAATTCTATTATTAAAAAGAGGAATACATTTGTATGCAATCAAGTGCAAATTGAATGTGGGCTCACAAATAAATCACACTATGCTTCTAAAGTCTACTTCACACTTGTGAGCAGCTGGTGGTCAAAAAGAGGACCAAATTATTTAGTATACTCTTTTCTTTAGCCAATGGCTATTCTTGGTTAGTAAATTTATCACCATTTGCAATACTCATTGATCTTTATGTTATTTGAATTGCTGTTTGTGATCTCCCTCAGCCACATTGGAAGGGAGACCATAGTGGGATAGGTTGTTTGGGTGATAATTAATTTGCTAAGATGTGTTTAGTAGCCTAGCATCTAAAATAAAATGTACTCACAAGTTTTAAAAGTGCATATATTAAGATGAAGATTAAACAAACATCTTATGACCTTAAATGCAACATTCTTTTTTAAAACGATTTTATGTCTTTTTGACCCACTTTTGAGGTTTAGCTCCGGATTCACGAGGTGGTCATCATTAAAATCATTGCTTGTTCTAGTAATCTCATTTGCTATATTATCAGATTCTAAATATTGCTCTTCAAAATGGTCACCATGAGTTTCAGAAGCAAAAACATCCTTTCCACCAAATAAAGTATGAATGTCCTTACCTCCATCAAATTTACAATTTATACTGAACTCAAACAAAGATTTGTTTATTGGGTTGTCAACATTCAATGAATATTGAATTGTACGAGAAATTGTGAGATTATACTCATCATCAAATTCATCAAATATACTTCCTGCAATATGAATGCACTCTCTTTTATAACTTGTTTGGGTCTAGCACTAGATTCAATAACTAAAAAATTTGATGAACCATTAGCCTCTGTATTACCCCTTGCATTGCACACTAAAAGTGCCAACCTGAATATGACAATTTAAGTTGCCATTTCCAAAGAAAGAAGAATCAACCTCACCATATTGGTTGATATTAAGCTCAATAATTTCATTGCCTAATCTGCCATTAGCACCTTGATCCTCTTACCAGCCAACAAGTTGTTTTGTTTGACCATTATTACTGCCTTTGGAAACCATTTCAAAGTAATCTAAATTAGAATTTGATTCCTATTAGTTTTATCACATCAGACAAGTGTGAATTTTGAATCTAGTTTCTTTTGATAACCCTTGGTTCGGACTTTTGTTCTTTTGTACAAATGAAAGTGGGACATAGAGATCTATCGTCATATCCAACAAACATTCATTGTGTGCTAATGATCTGATTTCTGGGATCATTCGTATTATTCTGCTTCATGTGGAGCATTTAACCCAACATGTCTATCATTGTATCAATCTTCTTTCAAACTTCTGAACTCCAATACCATTTGTAATGTCCCATTCAATCTTCATTAGTATTCAAACCTTGAAGCATTCAGTAGCTTAATACAATGGACGGCTTTGGAAAATAACTACAAATCTGCTTGAGTCGAGGGTATTCATCCACCAATTCTACAAGGAAAATAAAAGGGTTTTTGTCCTTTAATTTTCAGGACTGGAGGAGTTTCATCCTCAAGCTGTTTGAACTCGGTCTATTCTCCTAAAGAGATAAAATCAGATAATTAAAGATGTATATCATTCATTTTTTTCCTTCTCCCTGAATGGTCTTCCTTATATACCTTTTAACTTTAATGGAAATAACTTTTCACATGCCCCTTCACCTTTATTAAAACTTAAAACTTTGGTTCTCATTTTAGTTTATTATTAGCTTACCCTTCTTAAAAGAAATCACTAGGACTTTTAGGGCAGGGCATTAGAGTTTGTCCCTTAGTCTAGATTGGTTTGATCACCAGATCTAGTGTCACAGTTCATCCCTTAGAATTGGGAGTTGCCATTTGACGAGCCAATAGGACAAAACATAATGCATTAGCATATTGTCAATGGTTGAATCTTTGAGTTTATATTTAACGAAGCACTAAAGATGTTCTTCCTTGTCACTCTCTATCTTCAACACTATAATATGACAATTTGATGGACCATTATTGACAAAATTGTTTGACATAGAATTGCGATGCATATTTCCTTCCTTCTGTAGTTGAACCAAAACACAATACAAAAAAATTGTAATCTTCTGTTTTTTAGTCTAGAAGTCCATTGTCAAACCTTTAGACACCTTTATCAAATCAATATATTATTTTCCCACAGGTGTTGTAGAATTGCTACCACGATGGTATATCATCTTGCCCTCACTAATCTAGAGATTCCCACACAATACATCATATATCACACAGCCTTTAAACTATCATGAAATTAACAATAAATATTTATCCTGTCACTACAATTCTCTACTCAACCAACTGAAATGAATTCCATCCATGAGCCACAATTGAATTACCATGTAACATCAAAATTCAAATATCCACATAATTGGTTTGTTAGTTTCCAACATGTCTTCTATGTCAAAGTTGTTGAATTTTAACACTTTCAGATTAATGTAAACTCAGAAAATCAGAATTTAATTACTAACTAAATTGATTAAATGAATAGTTTATAGTTTTCCAGATTTAAGCATAACCAAGAAAAGAACAAATAAGAACAAGACACAATTACCCTGGAAAAACCCAGCCAGAAAAGATCCTCAGATCTGATTATGGATTATATTCATATGAAGATTACAACACTTATCTCAAGTACTTGAAGGTGATTGCACTTAGGGCTGATGATGTCTTTCACAAGACTGCACATACACAAGCAACAAGTTGTCAAATCTGCTCCCTTTTAACACTTCCAATTGCAGTCAGATCCAAACCCTAGGTCTGAATTATATTGCATATGAAACCTGCACTTTACTGGTCTGCAGCCTTTAGCACTTCAGTTCACTCTCCTTATGGATGAATTTCGCACTTTAATGGCAGATATAACTCCTTGGTATAGCAGACATATTTCGCTGTAATATCTCTCCTTTAATTCGTATAAGGCAGATATGAGTATTTCACATGAACATGAATAAGTCAATGGTGATGAAGTTTATGTTTATTTATATGTGGCGCAATACTCCTAAACATGTCGGCTTGCCTTATAAATTAAAGACCTTTTAATTTATTTAATCCGAAATGTATTGGGATAGGGTTGGCCCTATCATGTTGGCGTGTTGGCTTGAATGTAGTGTGGAGATTTTATTTGATGTCGTGAGGTATAGGGCCCAGCCCTACACATTGGGGAAGGGGCTGGCCCCCTTGGGCGGATTCCAATGTTGCCCAAGGCAATTGGAATCCGCCATCCCTAATTACAATCAACAAAAGTATTAAGTTATTAACTCTAGAACCACCACCAGTTATTAGATTCCCCAACATTATTCGAAATATTTCAACTCAGTATTGCACCCGGCTTAACTGGAGCCCAATACATCCAGGTGAATAGCCATTTCATGCTTTGTACCTTACAAATAATTGTAGCATTTACAAAGTGTAACTATTGACTTGCTTAGTTAGCCACTCAAACAATCATGTATAGTTTAAAAAATGTTAAATTTGGTTGTTTCTATGTCAAAAATTCATCACAGTTAAGTAGAGCATCTAAAGTTAGGCCCTAATCCTCATGAAATTTTCCTCAAGTTCTCCAAGATAAAGGGCAGTTTGGCTTGAGTGTTTAACTTATCCAACCGGACCACATCTAGTTCACCTAGCTTTCCCACAGAGTCTTGCCCGATTGGCATCCCCACAAAAAGAAAAGAATGAAGGAAATAACTAAGTTAACCTATGCAGGAACTAGCTGTCCAACTGAACTTCCCTGCTTAAGTAATCAAGTCTGATTCAATTTCCTTTTCCCGCAATGTCCAGTCCACTTACATTCCCCCACACTCGATCACCATTAAGCCAAAATTTTAATATTTGCGGACATCTGATGCCTATGAGAACTTGGCCCCCATCCGAACTAAGCCTTTTTAAAGCTAATTATCCAATACACTTCGGGATCTTCCATGTGCGACCATTGATGAAGCCACTTTTATGAGTTGCAGAGGTATGAGGCCCATCTGAACTGAATCAATAAACTCATTCACTTGATGGGTTCACTTTGAAAATTTCACATCCAACATCATGCTAATATCATATTAGAGTTTCCTCGGCCAAATGAATTAGATCCTTTCAGAGCTACTTTCCAATCTTGTTCACTTGCATTTTCCCGTGAGCATTCCAATGCTGACATCATGTTGATGTCATCCCACTCTGCTGACGTCACCATGACATCATCTCATCCTGAACAATCCCAATCCATGCTAACGTCATCAGCAAAACTTTCCATCTAGACAAGATACCGAAGGTTAGTAGGTTCAGTTCCACTGAAACTTTTCTGCATATCTGATTGCAGGAGACTTTTCTGCAAGTGCAGTTAAGGCAGTTTTCCCCACAAAATGTCCAGTTCACTTCCAAGACCCATAAATGCTATAGGATGAACAGAATTTGATGCCAATTACCAGATTTTCATTGATGCTTTCCACCACTCTCCATCCACCAAATTCAATCTAATGTCGACCAAAAATCATTTGCACAAATCCAAAGAGGAAAGCAGTGCTCAACTACTTAAGTTCTTATTTGCAAAGCCCTAAGTCAGAACGCCATCCCTGGATCAAAATTTCAACTGATTTTGTGGGCATTTTTCCTCTTTTTTTGCACTCAAACCAATGGATCACTAATGCAGAGGTATGGCAAGATGCAAAAATGTTATTTCTCGCCTCACAGTTGATGAAATCATATTTGCAAATGACACTTGTCTGCAACACATTGATGGACTTGATGGCCAGGGTATGGCGTGTTCTCTGCATCCTGCGACATTTTGATAGTCTCCAATGCCCCTTCAAAAATGCATTGCTCATTTTTGGGGGATACTTTCTCGATTTCTCTTTACAGACTTTCATCTTCTGCAACTCTGCAATTGTAAACAAACTCAGTGCCTTTGAATTAATAAAATCATTTTATTTTACCTCTTCTTAGTTCTAATGCATTGTGTAATTTTTGTCACCTTCATGTTTGAATGATTTTACTGCCTTCTACATATGCATGTTGTGTATAAATGATTTACAAGAATCAACTGTGGATTTCTTTCCTTCCTAATCCTTATTAAATCAATTACCTCTATATCATCTGTAGGAGCTGATCAATGGAGACATATGTGAATTTAGGCGGTTTTGTTGGATTTTTGTGCTGCTGTGAACAAGGAGGAAACTTTTTAAATCTCAGAGCATCACCTATTTTCCATTTTTGCATTTTTCTCTCCCGTTTCCCTGGCAAATCAATAGAATAGGATTAGTTTGTAAGTTTAATTTGTGTTGGATTGGAACAACACATGCATCTAGGCTTAGTAAAGGAACTAGCCCTCTCTGGAGGTTTGAACTCATCTGCAAGGTTCCCACACCTTGAAATCATTACAGTTGTGTCAATGGAAACCTGAACTGTGTTCAACAAAGGGTGCAATGTCAAATGATAACAATAACTCAGGTACAAACTATATCTTAAATTAGGCCCAGCCTATCCCCAACGATATTTTGCTTTAATTCAACTTTCCACCTGCAACACTTTCTCTGCAACTGCAAACACGGCCCTGCTTCTACCTCAACTTTACTAATATTTCTAGTATGTCCCCTAATAACAGCTACGACTTGCTAAGTTTCATCTCCATCCAACCATACCACTTTGACATTGATGATCTTCTGCATTGATAAATTACTTTCATCATTATTACCAAATATAAATTATCTACACCACAAATAGGATGAATAACATTCATTTTCAGAGTCATGCAAAATATCCTCACCAGATTTTACATTTTACCCATTGCTACATAAGAAAACCATTTAATTATAGAAGATCCTACACTCTATTGTTGGCTGTCTCTTTTGTTCCCCAACTGCCTTGCTTTCTAGTGACCAATGTAATTATCATCTTGTCATTCAAATAATATAATCAGCATTGTGAACAATCTAAAGATTATATCGTCAACACGGTTGTATTATTAATCATCCTATTGTTGGCTTAGGAAATGTACTAATTGCTTTGTGGTTATCTATATAAGGGTCTGAACTGAATTCACTTGGTCAACTAACCAATAAATAATAATCCAGAAGTTGGGATACCTCACTTCTTGTACCTAAGTTATCCATTGTACTACATGCTAACTTGTAGAACAAAGTTATGGTTTCATCTATTACATGTGTTGCATTCATGGCATGGATTCTATCTGTGCAAGTAGTGTAGCATTTTGATGTGAATATCACTACCTCCATTTCCTTTGCAAAATCAAGTCACATTAAAATCGTGTGGAAGAGAAAGTCAGTCAAAAATAACCATTAACAACAACCATGGTTACAAGGAGACATGTCTTCCACCCCTAGGGACACATCCCCCATACTGAAGACAGGTACAGAGATGTCTTGAGGCACACTGAATATCACACCCACATATCCTTTAAAAAACCCTAATACTCAGCAGCAGAAATTCAGAAGAATCGGTTGTTTAATGTTTGCAAGAGGCAGCTTGTTTCACAATTTGGACAGCCGAGTTGAAAAAGTGCAAACACCAAAAGAATTGAGTTAGGATTTAAACTAAGTGGCTGAATCAGAATTGGAATTGGAATCACATACGCGGCTATGGTACATTGGTACAGCAAAAAACAATTCGGATGGTTGGGTACGTTTGGATACGTCTTTACAAAAAACATATATATATAATGTAGTATACAGTTATTTTTATAAATTATATTATTTTTTATTTAAAATTTATTATATAATTATTAACATGTAGTTCAATAAATGATATATTACATAATAGTTTAAATTTTAAAACTATTTTACAATTATATATTAAATATAATGTTCAAGGTATCATAGAATTGCTCATTAGGAAAGTGAGCCAAAGATGCAGTGACAAGGGATTGCATTGGAGAAATGGGAGCTTGAGTCAGACATCAATAGTGTACAGATCACCAAGGAATATGAAAAGGTCAAGGATTGAGACAAGTTTGATAATACTAAGAGGCAAAAGGAACATCGAGATTAGAACTCCTTAAGGAGATAGTTATGATTACTACAATCACATAAAGAACAACTAGCAATGGTAACCCAACCAACGAATCCAAATGTAGAAATGTAAAGCTGCTTAAATTCATTGACAATGGATCCAAAGATCCAATGCAACATTGTAAAGCCTATATAAGCATTCCAGTCGTTGATGAGCAAATTGATCACACTTATTGATTGTGTTCATTTCTAGCTACCCTTGGGGGTGCAACAATTGATTGGTACACTTAAGCCCTACTAACTAATAGAAATACACAAAAAGCTTTTGAGCAAAAATCCATACTTCTTTGTGACAACTATGACAACAATGAAATTGTCTGAGAGATATATAACACTAGGCAAGGAAGGCATGATAACATGTGAAAATACAACCATAGACTTAGAGAATACATGGGGAAACTAGAGAAAAAACCAAAAATGGATTAAAGAAAGGTTGGTTCATCAAAGGCATATAATAGGGCAATGGATCTTGAAAGCGAAAAATGACAAGGATGATGTTTTAGATACAAGAAGTGATAGCGAACCAAAATCAATTCAAGCATCAAGGAGGGATATGCTTCAAATGATAATTGAAATTAAAGGAAATAGAAAATAAACTAGTAAGGAATCAAGGGATCTATGGTGTACAAATTGTAAGATAGCGAGCCATAACAAGGCTAAATAGCCCAAGAAGATGTTTTGCAAAATATATCAAATGACGAGCAATTCAACAAAGGATTGTCCATACAATTTAAAGAAAAGAAGTATGTAAGTACTCTTGTACTCAGGGAGAGCAATCTACTACACCTCCAATGAAGCATAACAAAAGTGCATCTCAAGGCAACTATCACAACTAGAGGAATCGTAATAATATTCATATAACACTCGAAGAGGTCAGAGTCAAATATTGTACGACTCCAAAGGTCCCCATATGAGACAATGAAGGCAATGCAATGAATGGGGCCACCCTGTAAGGGATTCTCACGAAGTCAGAGCAGTACATAATTACATTGTAGATGGTGTGGGCTCTGGGATCATGGTACTACTGAATGTCAAAAGTATAAATATAGCATGAACATCAACATGATTTATGTAGCTTGAAACAAAGAAGCACCGGTTGTTACATATGCCCAAGCAAAAGTCATATATCTTGATCAACAAACAGAAAAATTGGAGCAAGAGCAAAAGAAAATGCTGAGAAATCCCAATCACAAGAGGAAATTATTTCTTCCTCTGCACCTATACATTGTAAGTCACACAACTCTTCCTTAGGTCAACTAGAGTTGATTTTAGTAGGATTTCCATGGCCAAACCTTGTTGATTCCAATGGTTCATTCAAAGTTTAGAGCCTATGGCACAAGCTATGCTAGAAGTGGCTAATATGGCAAGGAGCTTGGACATTTCACATTCTCCATTAATTTTCATAGGAGGCCTTGAGCATCAAGAAGCTAGTTGACAAAGATTGTCATTTAGAACTTATGTGCATATTCCTAAACCAAGAATGGCTAGAAAAGCTTACACCTAAAATCTAAATAACGTGACTACCAGTTCAAGTTCCTCCTTTTGGAGGTGCCAATGGAAAAAATTTCACCACATTTTATTCTATTGGGCACACTTTCAGTATCAGTGTCTAATGCTCCAGATTGAAATGTGTAACCAAAGAAAGGTCTTAGAGGAAGCAAATCAAGCGGTTTTGACTACTGCTACACTACACAAAGAATTATTAGAACAAAGAATGAGGTTCCAATCACAGTTGAAACCAGCAAACCCAACATGCTGAGGCCCAAAAGGTTAACTTGGCAGCAGCATTAGAGGAAGCAATTCAGCTGAAAGCAAAAGTGGCAGAAATTACATTGGCATAGAAGCAAGCTCAAAAGAAGCTTATGGAGGCAATACACATGGTTAAGAGCTCTGGGGCAGACAGAGTCATAGCCCCCCATCACCTAAACCAACGCATTGATGAAATTTAAAAACTCCAGGCTGCAATACAAGTACTAACTACAGGTACAGCCTCTTCCATTTTAGTGGATCCTAAGATACCTCCAAGGACATCTCCGCCCCCTAATATTCCGTGACAAGTTTAATATTGCTCTCTACATGTCAGCTAGGAATCTGCCTTTTTTAGGGGGTTGATGTAGTTAGCACAATTAGAACTTGTTATGTTTTTCTAGTACTTTTGCTAACGACTTATGTTGTTACTTCCTTGTTAGCTTTGTGTAGTTGTTAATAAATAGTTAATAATTACCAACAATCATGATCTAGCCGACAACGGTTGAGCCAAGGGGTCTGATTTATCCCTCCCTACTCAACACTCATTGTAATCAAATGCTACCTTCACTAAAGCTAAAACTGTGTTATTCACTTACAATCAATTTGGCATGTACTGTTCTTTTGTATATTCATGCAATTATAGTACGTCAGAAATGGCAGTAAGCATATATAATTAAATAGAGTAGTAGAAAAAAATCTTTGAAACAAGTCTTTTAAGAAAGGAAAGCTTGTATAGTAGTGTATTAGTGATACACAAGTCCACCAATGTTGTTGGAGGCTCCAATTGAGCAATTGGCTTATAAGGTAATTGTGGAAACCGCTCTTCTACAGTTTTCCCACTTTGGATTCATTCTCTTTCATGTGTTGTTTCAGTTCTTTAATAGCTTACTTTTCTTTAATGCAACTAGTACACAATTTTTTTAGCACTAAGGTATCACAGTTCTCAACATATTTTTGTTTTCAAATAAACAACCAAAGGAACAGCAATACGAATCAGTTACTGATTATCAGATTCATATTGGTGAATTAGAAATCGAATATCCATCCTAATTACAGATCACTAATACACAATTCTAACCCAACCCTCTTTGGGTAGAATCTGTCCACTTAAAGAGTACACTTAGCTCCTAATGCTTCGATAATTTCAGCTCTATCCAGCTTAGATAAAACTCTACCACAATAATAACAGTTCACAGCCTCAATAAAAAATATGTCCTATAGCTATATCCAGCAGAATATCTCCTTGTGCTCCCTTCAAATTTTCAATCGTGAAGGTGCTTATTTACATCTTGACATTTATTGACGTAGTTCCATGACATTACATCTTTGGCTAGAATCTATCCACTTCAAAAGTACACTTAGCTTCAAATGCTTTATTGATTTCAGCTATATCCAGTTTAGATAACACTACCACAATAATAACAGTGTAATGTCCCCATTCTTGAACCAGTCATACTAAAACAATTAAGTACTTCGTGATCAAGAAGTGGCAGTCCCTGAACACCAATAGCTAATTATAGTCTTATAATAAGATATGGGGAAATCGCAAAGTCTTATAAATAAGACGGTCTCCTAGTTACATTAGGAGGAATAGACTGCTTCCAAGTGATGATCAGCAACGGAATAATAATCAGTCTGAAAATTTATCATTATGTTTGGGTTGTTAACAACCCATACAAATCGAAGACAATATCCATTATCAGCAACCCTAATGGAGTGACCATAGGGCGATCAGTATGAAGGAATAACGATTATGTTTAAGGAAGAAGTCGATTTAACTATCAACTAGTTAAAAGGAGAATATTATCATCGATATCTGAAGACAACAAGATTAATGAATAAGAGAATGCAAAGCTAATAAGAAAAGGTGCGATCATGAGAAGATACGATCCTCATAACAAAGAGACACAATACTAACCAATCTGGATTAGTCAAAGAACTAATCGCTATGAAGACTAGATTAACACAAACATATTGGTAATGATGTGGTGGCACGTTAAGAATAAGAGAGTAATTAAATGACACGATGATATTATAAGATGTCATCGGTTAAGTCTAAGTACGCAATGTTCCATATGGAGAGGATATGATTAGTAATTAAGTGGCACGATGACCAACGATTTATGAAAGGAATAAAGAGATCAGATGACATTATAACTATCATTGATCAAGAACAATTACACATTGGGTGTTGTTATGAAGAGATACAATCTCTAATGAAAAGATACAAATTAAAGAAAGAACAAGTCTCTCAAAGATGCAACTATTCGGTGAGGATAGATACATAAGGAGATTATAATCGACCATTCAAGGCATCGAAATATACATGGGAGACAACACCATTACTATTGCTAGAATACATGTTCAGATTAGACACAGCAACTTCACCATTCTAAGCAAATATCAACATCTTTGTTAAATACCCATATTATCATATCGAATATAGCAGCACCTTGTGATTGTTCAAGTATATTGACATAACAGACACATCACAGAATTACCATGCATTATTAGACCAGCAGGATAGTGAATATATTACGATCATATCTTTGATCGGATAAAAACGTCAGAATTAACGTGGGAGGATCTTTGATCTCACTTAGATATCAGAGTTAAAGAAAGAGGACTTCAACAGAAATTCAGATTTATTAGCATTAGAATAACTTGCCAAAGTGCTTTGTGGGCCCCACACAATAAATATTTAGAAAAGGATCCTCAAACAGTGATTGCAGCAATTAGAAAAGGTTTTGGAGATTTCCAGTTATTGTTGTGTTTTTTTGCAGCAGCTCCACTAAAGGGAATGGGACCCACTTGGAAGATTTTTGAATATAGGTTGTGGTTTTATTTTAGCCCCACTTAAGCCTTGCAGATTATTGATTGTGATTTGAACAAATCAGCATTATTTGTGTTTTTTACCCATTCTCCACTAATTGTGAGATATCAATCAGATAAAAGCTGCAGTAAAACATGAACAACAATAAGAGTCAACACATGGTTTAGAGGGGATGTTGGGAAACTTATCAAGATAAGTTCTTTCTTCCAAAAACTATTCTTAGCATTATGAGTTAAATAGTATAGTTAGAAATGTTGTTTCAGGTCTAAATCAATGTGAATCCTAAATGGGGACATTACAAACAGCTCACAGCCTCAATAACAAATTCGTACTAAAGCCACAATCCAACATAATGTCCCCTTGTGCTCCCTTTCAAACATGAACGTGTTTATATACATCTTGACATTTATAGACTCGGTTCCATTCCTTGCATAGGTAAGGATCTTGAAATCAATGATGGTGATTACTTCAAGGCACCTCATCCATCAGCATCCTGGGAATCATCTGGGTCCAGTAGATTTCATGTTCCAACAGCCCACTCCAATGGTGAACCTCATTTATCCTTATCAGTGAATGGTTGAAAGTTGATCACTATATCTGTCCTGGACCTGAGAAACTTCTGTTGACTTCTTGTCTTCCATTTGGTTCCTTTACCAATAACACTTTTCCATATGGTCACTATTTAGTATTTATGCTACAAGATATCTTCATACAAAAAATATATCCTTGAAAACAACTATTGAACCCTTTCCAATAGACCGTCATGTGAATGCAATCCCACTTTTATTCAAAATCCAATTGCTAGCAACATTGTCACATATTTTGATTGTTGATTAGCAATTAGCAACCAACAAGAAATTTAAACAGCTACACATTGTGGTCATTTGATTTGGCTTTTGATATGTCATGTTTTCCCACATCTTTATATTCTTCAAGTCTCTATAAATTTTTGTGATTTTCTAATTGTGCAAATATTTGATTCCTTCTATGCACATCTCTCTTTATGTTATGTTACGCATCCCAGATCAAGATCCAATTGCTCTCATGATCTCATTACCAATCCTTCATTTGTACTCTTTACAATTTCTCTTGTAATTCATCCATTCCCCCCACTCATTTCTGTATTTTCCCTTCTCCTGTTCCATTTCCAACCCATCTTTCCAATAAATTGTCGTGTGAATACAATCCTGTTTTATTCAGAATCCTATTGCTAGCAACATTGTCTCATATTTTGACTGTTAATTAGCAATTACCAACTGGTGAGAAACTTAAACAGCTACACATCGGTAATTTGACTTGGCTTTTGATCTATCATGTTTTGCCACACATTTATATTCTACAGTCCTTTGCATGTCTCCCTTTATGTTGTGTTACACATGCCAGATTCCGTTCCACTTACAAATCCTTCATTCATATTCTTTACAATTTCTCTTGCAATTTATTCATTCCAACTCCTCTCTGTCATTTTCCTTCTCCCATTTCATTTCCAGCCCCATCCTCTTTCACAGAACCAAGTCCTGATACCCAGGTAAGTGCTTTCCTTTCCAATCTCCACCTCATTCTATCTTGCACTTCCAATACAACTAGCTCAAACTGGCAATATTCTGACAGTCAAATCTAGCACATCTTCTCGCACTCTTACAAACTCAACTTATATTTCTCATGTCCCTGTGGCCTACTGTCATCACTGGCCTTCAAAACTGCAATGTGTATGTGCTTTCCGGAAGAGGGAGGCAGTTCATAACATACTAGTAGCCTAGTATAATAAGGCGCATTTAAATGCATCTGTCAAATCAATATCAAAAACCTTAAAATTTTGCAAACAATAGGTGAGCACTCCTACTAGAAATCAAAGACAGAATAACAGTTATAATAATCCATCACAGAAGAGCATGCATCTGGAAACTAATGAAATGTATGCAACACTAATTTTAGCATGTCTTCTATGAGTTTTGGTTCAGTACAGTGAGTTGCAACATGAATATTTATCATGTCTTACACAAACAATATATTTTGAGTATAATTCCATTGGTATGATAAGAATGAAGTACACATCATAAAACTCGTGTACTTTAATAGGGGGAGGGTCTGTAAACATCTTATTTGCTTGTTTTTAATGCATAGGTTTAGATCCTAAAGTACTTTTTTATTTCTATAAAACATATTTTTATTAATTTTAAAAAGTTTTGAGACTAACATATCTAAGACATCAACTCTTCAGATACTAAATGTTATGGAATAAATTTCATTTTTCTGTATTCCCCCCTAAGTAGCAAACCCATGCATGACAAAATACATACGTCAATTCCTTTGAATTCAATATGCCCATCGAAGAGCATCCCCCATTTTCCAATATGACAATTGCACAATCTGTGTGCTTCTTTGCAACAGCTCTGTGTAGCACTGTCTCACCCTCATCATCAACAGCATTAGGATCAGCCCCTGCCAAAAGTAGTTCCTGTTGTATGAAAGTTAGTCAACAACTTCACAAGGAGATGATGCCACTTTACAAGGAAAGGAGTGAACAAAATAATCTGATACAGTCAAACTAAACTTATTTTCAAAAGAAAATATTCAAAATCATATCCTGTAGATTTAGCAGTGTATCATTTAAACAACTGGAAGGACCTACCCGCATGCAGTCAGGTTGCCCATGAAATGCACAAACATGGGCAACAGAAGGCCCCAAGCCTTCTTTAAGCTTTGCATTCACATTTGCTCCCCTACTTATCAAAGCTTTTAAACTATCAGGTGTCCCAGCTGCAAGTGCAAATACAATAGGAGGGTCCCCATCCTTGTCTAAAACTTCCACATCTGCTTCAGGACACTCCAAAATGGATTCTACAAGTTCAGCATAACCTCTCATACATGCCAGATGTAAGGCAGTTTGGCCCTCAGCATTGCGGCCCTCTAAAAGAGCTCCAATTGAACATCCACTCTTTCCAGATGAAGCTCTTGCTAGCAAATCTCTGCAAAAAATAAATCAAGGATATTATTACTTAAAAAATAGAAGATAAATTATAATATTTACATAGAGTGTTTTGCAATGTTTGCAATCACCTAACCCCTTCGACATCCCCTTCTGAGACCATGCGATGAAGAGCATTCGGGGTGTCTTGCGCAAAGTCCAGGACAGATGAAGGAGATGGCTCTGTACCAGTTGCCTCGGAATCCTTTGATGGATCACTGCGACAAACAACCACACTCCCTCTTAATTAGCAATACCCAATAACATACTGTCCATCTTTCAAGCATAACTATACATCATACACAGATTTTTTCACTAACAAATAACATAACCCACTTCCAAGGTACATCTTTGCATACAAAAAAGACTGAAATTCAATAACCTTAATGACCTAGGATTTTTAATGATCACACTTATGGGAGAGATATCTTATCTATATTATGGATAATATGGAGGTATAGTTGATCCAACTGCATTTTGATGCAGTGACCATCAATGCTTGTGTTCAGTTCATGTGACTTATGATATTTGGCAGAAATTTCTTTCTACTTTGAAAGCGGTAAAGGTAAATAATAATAGAAGGAACTAAGTACCATCTTCAACAAGCATACAAAACAATTTCATTATGCAACCATACCAAAGGAAAGTTTTAACAATTAATGTAAAGAACTTTGTTGCATAATTAAAATGAAAACTTGTCTTACTTCTCTGGGCTTGCAGGAGGACTAAGGGGAATCTCCTGCAGATGGCGCAGAAAAATGGATAACATAGCATTAAAAGTAGGCCTCTTTGAAGGTTTGAACTGTAGACATTCACCAATCATCTTCCACAATTCCCTTGGGATGCCCACACCAACTACACTGGCATATTGTGGTGGTTGCCTCCGTGCCTTGACAACAGCCCTGTAGATCTCCTCTGAACTTAATCCAGCCCACCTGCAGGAAGAACCTAGTCAGTTGTGTAGTGATCTTCTCTAAATCAAAGCCACCATGGTCTATAAGCAAAGCAGTTTAAAATTTAAACCTAAATAACTAATGACTACAACTATAAAAATAACCCAAGGGCTTACGGAATTGCTCCAGTACACATCTCGACCAATGTGCAGCCAAAACTCCAGGCATCGGACTCTGCAGAAATCCCACTTCCATCATCCCAAAAGATGTTTAAAGATGATTTCTTCAGTGGTTCCCATGCTTCAGGGGCTGTATAGTGAGGATTCAACATAGTACAGTCAACACAAGAATGTGTCCTTGTAGTTTCATCCTCTGTTAACGAACGAGCCTTTCTACATTGAGGTTTCTTAAGAATTTCTGGAAGACCAAAATCAGAGACCACTGCCCGTCCTTTTGCATCCAAAAGAAGATTAGATGGTTTCAAATTCATGCATGCAACACCAGCTGCATGTAGCTCTGCAACACCACGAGAAATATCTGCACCATATCTGCATAAAAGAGTCCATAAGATTAATAAATTAATATTTACTGAAGAGCAAAAACAAAAAATCCCTTTACAAAGCAATCTATATAAATATCTTTGTGACTTACATAACCACTAATTAGACTGCAAGCATTCAACCATAACATTTTACTAAAAACAACAGTTTACACATACAGGAAAAAGAAATGTTTGCTGCATGACCGATCATTAAAAACAAAACATTTCAGGTTACTGATGAAAAGTAAAGAAAAAGAAAATGGTATTAAAAATCTACACTTAAATGTTTCAAAGGCACAAACCAGATGAAGTTTAATCTAGTGACACAGTCTAATAGGTAAGATTTACAGCTTTTTACAACTCGATCATGTGGGCATAAGGACTTACATTCTTGATACCATAGAATGGATCTTAAATAGCATATGATAAAACATAGCTATCATGATATGCCTGTTCCATTAGATGATTCAGGTAATAACAGTCAGTTTTCCCAGCTTAACTTTTTAAATCTCACTCGAGCAAAAAGAAGAAGAGGAATTATGTGGGCTCTACAAATGCAGGAGACTACACACCCAACCAATGTAATGGAAGAAGCTTCTACCAATATAGATTTGCTGTGCTAATCTCAGAGACGATTGTAGTGGTTCTGCTCTTGCCAGAGAGCATATACTCATTGTTCTTAGGGTTATGTTTCTGTAGTTATCACTATATGATGGCTGCTGAGGCTACTAGTGAAATGTTGGGGACCCACATTGTGGCATCTAGGGCAACTGTAAGGATTGCCACACTGACATATGCATTCAATCTATTGGGATAGGGCCGAATAAGCATCTCCCTGCAAAAATCAAACTGAAGCTGCTCACTCAGAGAAGCAAGTAGTTTATGAGAATGTGCCACCCAAATACAGCAAATTTGTCTGGAGCGCTTCTGCCCCAAGTTGTCAGAGAATCAGAAACATGATGCATTGAAGGAACTCCAAATTAGGAGAAGCGTGACAACTTAAAAGAGTTTTGGAAAGCCCAAATGCAAACTTCAAGCACTTGTACAAGAGAGGAGCGTGAGGACATCTTGTCATGGGAAAAAACAAAGTTGATGAATTTTTTCCACTTCAATCAACCCTTAGGAGCCTGAGAAACAAGAACAATCAAAGTGGGAAGAGATCCAGGAGAGTCAAAAAATGTATAAACAATCATTTCAACTAGTGAGGTGAAAGACAAAGTGAGACAAACATACAGACAAATGTTACATAGTAGATATATATTAGTAACATACTCCTATAGATATCATTGATTGAAAAATTATATTTATAACTGTGTTACCGAAATCCTTGCCTAAGGGTCCAGTGCTGGTGCTGGTTCACCGTGGGTACCAGTCCAGTACCTGTACACCCAGGGTACTACCCAAGCGCTTGGGCAGTACACTAGGCGAACTTGGTAGCATATGAGAACTAGCCCATACCTATGGCAAACCAGCACCAGCACCGGCCCCTCAGGCAAGGATCTAGGTAACCATGGCGAACCAGCACCATCACTGGATCATCAGGTGAGGATCTAGGTAACACAGTTATAAATGATATCTATAGGACTGTGTTACTAATATATATCTACTATGTAACATTTGTCTGCATGTTTCTCTCACTTTAACTTTCACCTCGCTAGTTGGCAATATCCTAGGCAAACCTGGGGCATACTCAGCTGAACCCAAGCATACCCATGACCAAGGAGGCCAATTGCTACATGCCCACAAAAGTTGAGTTACCCATTCTCTACTTGGTGTTTGGAAGTCGTTTCACAAACCTAAAGCATCAAGAAAACCCTTTTTCTCCTCCAAGCTACCATTGTTTGGTTCTAAAAGTCGCTTCATTTTTTTTCAAAGGTAAAGGCTACAGAGGAGTAAAACACACACCAAACGCTTAGGAATCATTAAACAAGGAAGATTTAGCCATCAAAGGTGGATTTAGCCATCAAAGGTGAGTAAATCTTTCATTGTTTTCAACTTTTGAATAATTTTTTCAAGATTTCTCTATTTTTTTTTAAAGAAAAAATAAATAAGTTTTTAATTTTTTTTGAACTTTTTATGCATAATAAGGGGTTGTAATATCAAAAAAAAATTCAATTGTAGTGTTGTTAATTTGTAATGTTTTTCACTTTAGGTTAATACAAAATGGCTGGAAATTCTACTTTGGTTGCCCAAAGTGAAGAGTTTTTTTAAATTTAATGCAGCATAGCCTCTTTCACAACATACAAAAATGATTCAACAAATTCCTAGTGGAGAAAGTTCTCTTTGGCAATGTAACCATTGTTAAAAAGAGTATATGAGCTAATATTTTCGAGTGAAAGCTCACTGATGCGCCATCCCTTTACAAGGAATAAAAACTTGTTTGGGGCCAAATAAAAAAGGGTTACCAAAAGGATCTAATATTGGCTTATATTATTAAAGAACAAGAGAATGTCAACATAAGAAGTAATAGATCAGGGAAGAGAATGTTTTGGTTTCACAAAAAGAAGCCTATTGGACAAGACCTTAAAACATGAAATCAAAGAGGTTGTGGATCAAAGCATTGCTCATTGCATTTATGGCAACGCGCTTCCTTTCAACATTGATAGATCACCTTATTAGTGAGATATGGTGAATACCCTTTGCAATACACCTCCTGATTATGTTAGTCCCAAGTATGAAAAGGTGTGAACCACCTTATTGGCAAAAGAGAAAGCTTCCATAGAGACATCATTGAGAATGATCAAGCATACATGGCCCAAAATAGGTGTATCCAACATTTTGAACAAATCGAAAGATTGCAAAAATAGACCATTGATCAATGTTACAGCAATGTCCCCTAAAGGGATGACGTTTTTTAAGGCAGTGGATTGTGAGGGGCTAGTGAAAGATGCAGTTTCATTGCCAATATCCTCACAGAATCCATTGAAATGGTGGGACCTGAAAATGTTGCCCATGTCATAACAGACAATGCTAAAAATTGTAGGGCTGTTGGATCTATAGTGGAGGCTACATATAGTACATTTTTTTAGACATTATGTGCAGTCTGCTCACTCAATTTAATATTGCAAAAGATTGGCACACAAATTGAATGGGTCAAACAAGTCTACAAGGAGGCCAAGAAGATTCAAATGTTTGTGACTAATCTCATATGCCTTGAGTTTTATGGTCATCAATAGCTTGTGGAGTGTATGGAAGCAATCAAGCACAGAAAGAGCCCAAAACATTGATCCTAGATGATGAGTGGTGGGTTCATGTAGAATATGTTTTCAATTCCACTGAGCCCATCATGAGCATAATTAGGTATGTTGATACCAATCGCCCATGTTTGGGTGAAATTTATGATGGCATGGGCTCCGTGGTGGAGAAAATAAAAGCAATAATAGAGGCCAAGGAACATGACGCAACAAAAACATTTTTCAAAATTGTGCAAAAAATTATTGCTGACCATTGGAACAAGATGACCACCCCCTACCATCTCTTAGTATTTGCTTTGTCGCCAAAGTAAATATAGGGTGGCACCATATAGAGATGGGAAAGTTGTTGTTGGCTATAAGGCTGCATTTAGAAAGATATATATAGATGAAGAAATCCAAAGTAATGCCTTGAGCAAGTCTGGCCAATTCATAGCTTCAACAAATCATGATGTTTTTGCTCTTCGTGACAAAAATAGGGTAAGTGTTGATGAGCGATGGTATCTACATGGTTAAGGCTCTCCATTTGCAATCTCTTGCAAATAGAATTCTCTCCCAAGTGTGTATCTTTTCGTTTTTTATTTTTCTCATTTTTCATTCAATGCTATCATGCTATATATTATATTAAACAATTTTATTTTATAATTTATGTTTTAACTTTTAAGCTTTGATTCTTGAATTATAAAATTAAATACTAAATGTTGTATGCAAATTCAATAGGTTTCAAGTTCTTCTTCAGCTGAGCAGAATTGGAGTACATATTCCTTCATTAATTCAAATTATGTATATGATATTATGAGATATTTGAATATTCTATTTAATGGCAATTATGGATTTATGAGTAGCACTATTCTTATATTTTATAATTTTGAACATATATATTACCGTACCCATACCCAAGGACTAAGTCACAGGGTTAGGCGAACTTTAAACATAAAGTTCGAAATCTGTCGAATATTCCGTGCTTAGAATAAATCCATTGAAATTCGCTAACAAATTTGCAATCCAAAAATGTATTGATTTTTTCTTAAATTTATTTTTGTAGGCACTTTTTTCTAGGGTTTTCTTACAAATGAAAGCGCAAATTTTGGCTAGGGCAACGGACATGATGCACAAGCCAAAAAGAGGATGCAATTGTGCAACGCAGCCCAAACTTACACCAGTGACGTGGCCCAACAATTCCGACGTGAGTCTAGTTAGGCCGTGACCTTGGTCAAACATATTTTCATGGTTTTCAAAAAAAAAATTGTTTTCACTTTGAAATTCTAAGAAAATCTAAAAATGCTTATTCTTTGGGTTTTTTTTTAAATTCTATAACAATTTAAAAATAACTATTAAAAATGTATTTTTAAATCAAATATTTGCTTGGATGTCAATAAACTGTTTAAGTATTATTTTATTTATATTTAATTTTATTAAAAAATTGATATTTATATTATTGAAATAACTATTATTTTCATAAGTCCATTATTTAATATATCCAATAGATTATCAAATTAGTTTAATTGGATATGTTACTTATATTTTATTTTTTTTTAAATTATTTAAGGCAAATTTACTGCCGAGCTTTTTTTCGAATTTGTTGCCCTTGATGAACTCCATCCAAATTTTATTGTTGCTGAACTCAAACTCGAATTCGAACCTTGTGACTTAGCCCAAGGAAAAAAAATTCATGTACCCGCCCCCATATCCGAATCAGCAACTTAGGTTTATTATTAAGAATTAATGATGAGAAAAACAAAAGAAAAAGAGAGCTAGGTGACTTGTTGATGATTCAACACCTAAATATTTAGTATCCTTGAAATAACGCTGACACATCAATTGTTGAGTATCTTTATCAGCACCACTGAAAAGGAAGATTGTAGGGATTCATGTGGGGACATCCAAGGTTATCAAGCTCAAGATATTCTCATAGGATGTTGAAGCAAAATCGAACAAGGTGTCCTGTGAGGACATTTGCACACGTGGATGAAAGACATCTTAATAGCAAGAAGGTGCACACCACTAAAGATAGCAACACCATCATAAAAGAAATCATCAATAAAGAAATTAATAAATTATAACTTACGGTGTTACCATATGAAATTGCTATCACTTATAAGACTTTGTCGAGCATGGTGCAGTACTTTCAGCTTCAAGATTGGCTTTATCTACAGAACAAGAGGACAAGTAAACCCAAGAAAAGACTTCTAGAAGAAGTCCAATCAGGGTAGAATGCTTACACGACATGCCCAATCTTCAAGGGGAAAAAGCATATATATACCTATATGATACTTTGACAGTAGAAATCAAAAAATGGAGGTATTATTTTTGAGTTCATAACAAACACTCTGTATATATCATGAATTAATTCTTAATGTTATCTACAAAAATAAGAACATAAGATTATACCATTAAGTTATAACTGTCATGTAATTCCCACTGATATAATGAATACATCATCAGACCAGCACACATCATGCAGTGCCTTGATGTTTAATCACTCTCGTTTCTTCATTGTCAATACTTGCCCTACCAAAATTTGTATCAAAGCAGGTTGATGGTGTTGAGGAAGCCCAGGAAGGGTACAGCATTGATCAAACGTAGTTGAAGAAGATTGAGACTAGACTGTTTGAATAAAGGAAGACATGAATGCGGATGTGCGATGCAATCCAAACCAGAAACCATTAAAGAAATACAAGAACACTGTGTGGATCAAAATAAACCTCTGAAAAGAAGGGATTTGCATTTATCCCAAACAAGGAATCTTATGCATTTGCTGTACTGTCTCAACAACACATTTGAAGAGGTGGAAGTTTTTAAGGAACACTAGAAACAGCGCTGTGGTTCAGAAACTCACACCTCAGCTGGTCATGACCCCAAGCATCTGATGAAGGGTATTTGCAACTGTGAATGAGTAAGGCATCGAATTGTGTATCAAATTTATGATTAGCTTATTACATGTATGCGAATTAATCTTCATTTATAGTCTGGAAAAATATATCTTCAAGCCTGACTCTGAAAAATCAAAATCCTTTTTCAAGTCTGAAAATTAGATGAAAAATATTCAAGAATAATATTCTAACGATTTTGGAACTTTTCCACATTTGTACATTTAGTTTTTGCCTTGTAATGGCAAATATCTAAAACACTGATGAAATAAATCGCCAGAAAATCGGCTAAATCGTGATTTCTCAGGAGTTTTTTGGCCAGCCGATTTAATCGGTGAAAAAATCGCGACTAAACTGTAAAAAATCGCATCTTAAAAAAAACAATGAAAAAAAAGTCGCCACAAATGCGACCCTAAAAAGCAAAAAGTTAAAAACTAAAAAAAAGGTCGCAAATTTGATGCACGTGAATTTGGCGATTTCAGTTTGGGTTTGATTGCCGCTTCCCTGACGGCCGACAGCATTCAGAATCAAGATTTTGTTCCAAGTTTTTTTTGGCTCATTTTATTCGTATTTTTTGGAAGACTGTATTGTGTAATAATAGTAATAATAGTGTAATAATGGACTACAATATTTATATTGCACTGTGTAATAATAGTAATATTATCAGTATCATTATGCATATGCCAAATTTTTATAGACTGGAAAATATACAGTTTATGGTTTACAGTTTACAACCAAATAGTAGGGGGGGTGGGCCCCCTACAATTTTCTAGGACGTATGGAATCCTGTAAATCATAAACTGTAATATTTTCCAGTCTATTTTAAAAATATTATAACAATTTTTTTTTGGCATATGCATAATATTACAGATACTATTATTACACAGTGCAATATAAAATTATAAATATTGCATAAGTCTATTTATATTACACAGTCTACAAATATTGCACAGTCTGTGTGTTTTTTTTAGAATATTTTAAGAATTATATATTTTCAAATGTTCAATAAATTTGCTGATTTTTTCCGAGTCCCGATTTTTTTTAAATTTTGGGCCAAAAGATTTATTGCCAATTAAGAGTTTTTTATCTTTGATCTAAAATATAGTTCTTTCCACCAGAGGTGTAGAAGTTAACGGGGCAGAATATAAATATTTGGAGTCGCAAGATTCACACAATTGTTGAGTATCAAATGTATGCTCAAGTTACTGATGTACAAGAGCCTCAAATTATAATAGGAGTCCAATTCTAAAATAATGGAGTAATGATGAAATTAGGGATAATTAGATGTGCCATTAAATGAGCACTGCCCCTCTCTTCAAACTCTACTGTATCCGCCCATGTAAGATTGTATCAAGAATATAGTAGTAGATTCACTAGTGTGTTTCTATGTTTTGTTTGCTTTTGCTCTCTCAATGCGGTGTTATCCAATGTTATTGCAAACTTGAAATACAATTTCTTTCAACAATACCCCCAATTTAAATGATGTAGAGGCGTGGAAGTACAGTGACCATGATTGTGCACAACAGATTATTCCTCCTAATTTTATCATGTACCTCAAATTCCCACATTTTAACATTTAGTTTGTTAACCCTTTGTTTGATATTTCTCTTGTACACAAGTCGATACATGTTTAAGTGGCATTAAGGAATGTGAAGATGCAGTCAGGCTGGAGAAGGAACAATATAATGTAACAGTGTTTAAGGTAAATATTTAATGAAGTTGAGAAAATTGAAATGCAACCATAAAAAATAAGAAAAATACGTAATGAAAAAACTCAATTACAATGGCAAAGGATAATGGTAATCCTCTAGCCAAGTATAATCACAAAAATGGTTAAAAAACACTCCTATTAGCTATATAAAAGTGTTACCAGTGAGACTTGATACTAATGCCAGGAGAACGTAAAAATTTTGAAAATTTCATGTGAGTAATTCTGAACCCTAATTTTCTAGGCAAAATTTTTTGTCAATGACCAGTTCAGTTTTCAATCAAATCTATTTGACATATGCTAACAGTTTCTACTTATTGATTGTGCAGTTTTATATAAGCCCAGTGGTAGTTTTAATAGAATTTTCTTCTTAAAAGAATAATGTAATAGCAATGGCAAATTTATTCTTCCTTTATACGAGACAAAAACATATCCATGCAAGATGTAATCTTGAGAGCTATTCTTGATACCTTTAATTAGTTTTTGTTTTTATGTATTTTATTTATCCTAACAAACATTTACCTCATTTGGTGCAAGTCTCAGTATGGAAAATTGCATCCGTTCCTAAACTCTTCATGAAAGCACACCAATGTAATATTTTCTTCACCTTTTTTCTGTGTGGGCAATTTAAATGGAACGCTTAAATTTTCATTAACTCATATTGTTCAATGGATATCAATTGTTGTGGTTGTAAGTTCCATTTTTTATAAAACAATACCTGATAGCAAAATAATGTAGCAATTACAATGGTGCACATGATTGCGAGCATGTTCTCATCACATGTTTTCTATATGAGTAGCATTTGAAGCTCAAATATAACAAGATGATCAATTTGCATAGCAATTACTCACTCACATGCCTACACTTGAACTATCATGTTGTCAAATAAAAGAATATTGCAATTTCAGAAGGCTCAAAATATGATTACAAGCATAGAATAGCCTCTTTTAGTTTTAGAAGTGTAGTTTAATTACCCTTGTTCTGTGCTGAGCCAAAAGTTGCACAAATGACAATCCAAAAACTAAGAGAGGAATCTACTCAATTAAAATGTGAATTATGTTGAATATGCAATGAATATGAACAAACAAAATGTGGAAACACCATTATACATTAACAGCAACAATGGAAATTAAAATAAGTCTCTTCTATTTGTCATGAACAAGATGAACGCAGTAAAATAAAGCTCATTATTTGTCACAAAATTCCTTGTCTACTATCATTGGCAAGTCAATCTGTTGAAGCTAATGTTTCACTTGTTACATGTGTTGGAGGAATTTGTCCGCTTAGTCCAATTCCTTGGCCTTTGCAGTTATTTATAGAACAATTAGGCAGCCAAAAGCAATGTCGAATAGGTGCTGCAAGTTGAAACTTATAACATCTCTAGACTGTTTCATGCCCTTTAAAACTATAATTGGCCTCCTTGTAGACATGTTGAATGTATGTTATCATCCCAATTACCAAGTGCAAAGATGAGCAATGGTATATATTCACATCAATTAGACAAGTGTGCACTTGACCACATTAATTTGTTCACTAGTTTGAAGATAGTATATATTATCAGAAAAATGGGGAATCATAGAAACCAAACAATGAAAATTCTTTACACAAAATAATATTGTTTTTCTCTGTTGCACACATTCTCATTACATATTTATATGATTCTTCATATCCTATATTACAGGTGAGTTGTTATACCTCCTATAACAACTCCCTTTTTACATAGATGAGTTGTTTAAACAACTCATAACCAAATTATAACAAATGCAATACCCATAATAAGTACATGTTCTCTAACCAATGCGAACACTAACATTTAATTTCCCAACATTCACCCCCTTAGCGTGAACATGGTAAGAACTCACACCCTACATCTACAATATGCACACCCTTGTGGCATGTCCAATTACGTGTTCTCTAACCATTGCGAACACTAACATTTAATTTCCCAACATTCGCCCCCTTAGTGTGAACATGGTAAGAACTCACATCCTACATCTACAATATGCACACCCTTGTGGCGTGTCCAACTATCTCATGACCTTGATCCAAAGAAAGGCTCTCTCCTCCCATGGTTTTAAATAGGCTTACCGCAAACCTTGATGTGAACAGAAACCTCCACCATCTATCCACCTCATGTGGTTTTATGGATCCTCGCACAAACCCTTTCAAGATCCATGAACTGACTTACACTGGTGCTTATATTTATGCAACATCAGGGGAAAATATAGGAAATGCAACTCACACAAAACAAAACATGGAACAATTTCACATTACATCTATGAGAACCAAATGTTGTTCTCAATTGCAGTCACTGTTGTCAACCGCTGCCACCTAATCTCGAACAGCATAGGAAATTGCCACTGCCACTGCCACTAGAAGTTGCCCTTGACTTTAGCCGATTTAACTCGAAATGGAAATGGAACATTGATGTTATGTCCCCCCCCCCCCACAATGTGAAATTTCCACTTATTCGCACCACACAGGAGCACTGAAAAGAAAACAAATCACATAAAACTGCATACCAATGTCTGGATCTTGCTGCACACGATCATAATTGCCAGTGAACGCATTCACTAGTCAATCATCTTCTGACGAAGTATGGCAGCCAGAGGATATTCGAGGTCAATGGATCATGGACGTTAGCTGCTTTCCTATACAATTGCCCTTCCAGCATCCAACACACTACATAAAGAAGAAAACCAAAAATCTGAACCACACATCACACCATTTGCAACTAGAAGCAAATACACAACTGAAAAAATGTCACCATGCCTGATGCACTGCCCCGTCATTGGTCACTGACGAGAGGTTGCTGATTAACCTCCAACCTCAGATTGCCTCCTACCTCCGATTGGTGTGACTACTTACTTAGCAGATTTGAATTTTGAGGCTTATTTCTTCAGTTATGAGCTAAGTCACCAGGTTCGAATTCGAATTCGAAGTTCGACAGCTTTGAAATTCGAATGAAGTTCGATGAGTAAAAAATTCGAAATGTATAAAATTCGAATTAAATTCGCCATATGTAATTTTTTAATTTTTTTAATAAATATATGTATTATATCTATAAATTTGCCTAAATAGTTTAACACTATTTTATATTATGTGTATAAAATAAAAAAATAAAAAATAAACATTATAAATACACGAGAAACCTATTGTGTATTATGTGTATTTTAAACATTATAAACATTATAAAAATTATAAATAAACATTGTGTATTATGTGTATTTTATAATATTATATTGTGTATTATGTGTATTTTAAACATTATAAATAAACATTATAAAAATTATAAATAAACATTGTGTATTATGTGTATTTTATAATATTATATTGTATAATAATATATTATGTAATATGAAACATTGAAACCTAAAATTTTTTTTAAAAAAATACACATAATCGGGAGGACGGACTGATGACAGAGGCAGAGGCAACAATTCGAGCTTCGACGGAATGTTCCGGAGCTTCTGCAACGGCGGTTGAAGGTTCGTCCAAGTCTGCAACGGCGGTCGAAGGTCCGTCGACTAAAAGTTGGAACTGATGCGTCCGCGACCTAAACTTTACTATGTTTTCCGCCATGGCCCGTATTTATTAAAAAAACTCGATGAAACCCTAAAAAACGCAAGGAAATTTTTTTTTCCGGAAATTACGTCATCCCTAATTTTTGGTACGAATTTGATCGAATTTTTGACGAATTTTATAAACTGTTTGAAGTTCGACGAATTTCGAACTTCAAGGTTGAAATTCGGCCGAACTTGGTGACTTAGGTTATGAGGAAATAATATACCCCCATGATGTGAACTTTTTACATGGGCTATCAACTACCACCGATCATGCACTCCAAAAATACTTTTGAATTTTGATGACATAATAATTAACAACTCTTGACCCTGTTCTAAAATGACATAACATGATTTGGACACAAAATATCTCTTAAAAATTTAAAATAAATAAATCAAAATCACTTCCAACGTCCTGGCTGCCAAATGTCATCCTTTGAAATCGTTGATGTCTGCAGAATACTATGCAGAATTATACATGGTACTCTGACCAGGTTTCACTTCATTATTCAGATCTGCCATGACAACATCACTCTCCAATGCTCTCGCCACCTATCCCATTTGTGTTCTTCTTTGAGCTGAGTGACGTACACATGTCATTGCTACCTCGATCATCGTGAATATTACACTCTGATCAAAGTTGTTCTCAAGCCTCGAGTCAACCAATGATATGCACGGCTGCTGAGAGACTAAGCTACAAAATGAAGATTCCGACCAATACTTCTCCAAATCGTTGGAGCTGCAACAAAACCACATTGATCAGACAACCATAGGCCAAGGGTGGTACCTCTGGTATCTTACACAACTAAAAAAAAAGATCTACCTACTGCAGCTTAGCAAGGAACTCAACCAACAATCACGACATCAATGATAACAATTGGTTGATGTAATATGACACGGCCTCACCAGTCATCAATAATGGGGGCAGAAATGAAGCAATAAGCAGACCCTTCAAACAAAGATTTGAAATACCATAATATGCGGATCTGAAGAAAAACAATCAAGTAAATTGAAACTCCTGATAAATGGAAAAACAATCAAGCAAATTGAACCTCCTGATAAATGGATTGAGCAAACTCAATTATCGATCCACAACAAAACAAAACTACTCACAATGGGAGGATATACAAAAGTCGATCTGTAACATATATCGTCTGTGATCTATTCAGAGAACCTGCATGCGCAACTCCAAACCTGACGCGCCACTTCACATTGAATACTATCAATGACAAATAAAACACCAACAATATCTGCTGATCTCCAAAAAAATAGCAATAAATGTATACCAATGCACAAAATGTTTCAATGTGTGGCAGCTTCACACAAAGAACCAGCAGATTGGGATCACATGCTACCCTATTCATAACACCTATAACAACTCCCTTAAAATAGATGAGTTGTTTTAAGTTTTAACAACTCAACCAAATTATAACAAATGTAATACCCATAATAATTACGTGAGTTGTGATAACAACTCACTTTTATTTTAGCAAACATTAATTCTCTAACCAATGCAAACACTAACATTTAATTTCCCAACATATACATAGCTGTGTCTGGCATTCCCACAAGCCTTGCTACAAGTGACTAACAAAGTTGGGTACTTGGTCAAATACAATGAAAAGAGGAAGTTTATCTAAATATGATGGAAGAAGACTTTTGATTCTCTCAAGTTTGAAAGAAACTATGATTGTCAACATGGAGCAGCATTGATAGTGATCATCAACAACCCAGATAAAGAAATACATGCCAATTGAATCCTGTGCTCTAGACAAGACCGGAAGAGGTGTGAACACCCTCAATTTTCAATTTGCTGGGTTTTCTTTGCTGCAAGTAACATAAGACTTAATGAGAGTATAAGTTTTTAGGCATGTGAGGCCAATAGAAGTGTTGCTGAAGAGCTGCGAAAGTTTTGGTGATTCAAAAATGACCAGCTGATTTATAATAAGGTGCCTCCCAGATGGGCTTCTCACAAAGTGTACATTCAGGGCTAAGCTTGTAAAACAGCTTGTCTTTGTGATAGCAGTTATCTACCTATTCTCCTTGCAAATGGATGGCGTAGCTATGTATGAACTCTGGATTACAAAATCCCAGAAAACCCAATTCACAACATTGTTTCCTCCAGCATCAAGCAATGTAAGCAACGAGGTGACTAGAGGTTGGCTCAGGAAGTGAGATGATTTGTTGTCTTTCTCATTCTTGTGCTCAATCACTAAATCAAGTCAGTGCAGGTTCATCATCCACTTCATGTACTTTACATTCTCTAGATTATTTGGTGTACAAAGAGACTGAAGAGGTTTGTGATCAAAGTGAATGGCAGACTCCTTACTTAAGAGATATCTCATATCACTGACATTGCTTTGTGGCTTACACAATGTGTGTAGCTCCTCCTCATGGACAGAGTAAGAGTACCTTTGCCTGGCATCGTCAAATGTTTCTAATGGTATATCCATTCTAACTTTCTAAGTGAATAAAACACCAATTGGTTGTTGCTAACCTGCCAACTCAATTGATTGACATGTGTCTGCTTCTTCACAATGTTATGAAACAATTGTGAGGGGCCCATATCTAGTACAATTTTTTTATGCATGAGAGACGAGCTTTCTGCATTGCTTTCCAAATACAAATGAGATATTACTTTGAAATGTGATGTCACACCCTCTTTTTCAGATTAAAATAATAAATAATACATTTTCAGTTGGGCCCAACAATTTTCAATTTTAGGGAGCAACTTAAATGATATTATTAAAATTTGAAAGTGTTCTTAAACACACTCACATAAAAAGTGTTTTTTAAAAACCAAAAATAAAATAAAAAGTATTTTTATGTAATAAAAATAATAATAATAATAATAAAGTACTTTTAAATACTAATTGGAGGGAAATTTAATCAAGGGCCCAACTTGGAAAAGAATAAATAGAGGGTGCCTAGCCTCACAAGAGAGGAAGATTTCATTTGGCATTTTTCATTGTGAGCTTTGTTTCGAGTTTGGCATCAAGGACGAAAACGCTTGGCTGTTTTCTCTATGATCCAGATGAATGAAAACCCTCTTGGCTCCTATTTCCCGAGGTGAGGCCAAAAACCCTCATGCTTTGACATTGGCAAATTCTAAATAGGGTTTGTATGTTGAACTCATCCAGCCATTTGTGTGAAATTTTTAGGATTTTGTGTATTAGATTTGCAAGCAAATAATTATTGGAGACTTGTGGATTTTCAGAAGTATCTATCATTTTTTCCACTGATCACCCTATTTTGAATGCAAATTAAAGGTCCACCAGCCATAGAGAAGACCCTTCATTCTAACCATATCATATCTACTTCCATTTTGGGGTCCATAAATCAGCAAATATCAATATTTGGGAGTTTCCAGCCAGCACCAGCAGGAGAAGATAATAAATTTATTATTTTTTACCTGTTAACAGTCATTGGACCAGCCATATAGCATTTATTACTGGTCATACCAGTCATATTGGCTGTACCAGGGCACCATACAGATCTGTAGCAATTAATTGGAGGGCTGTACCATAAAGGAAAAGGGCAATATGCACATTTTAAGGTGGGCACCAGCATTGGAAGAAGTTAAAAATATTTTTTATTTACCTTTGCGATAGCTGCGGTATCCATATAGCTGCTATACCAATTTGTACAGTTCTGCAAAATCATCATAATAGGTGGATCAGCCAACCGTCCCACTTCAAGGAGGTCCTTGTGAGTTAAATGCCATTTTCAGATATCTTTCCAGCCTTGAAACATTTGCAAATTAATAAATCGGGCTTTACGGGTTTCCAAGTTTGTATTTCAATCAGATCTAAGTATTTGAAGTCAACTAGGGTTTATACCAGCAACTATACTTGTCAAAATTTGGTTCAGATTTGGCTTATGAAGTGTTTGAGGGTTTGATCAAGTATCATTATTCTCAATTTTCAGTTTGCTGTTTCTGTTTGTTTCTTGTTTCAAAAAAAGAAGAAAATACCAAACAATAATTAAAAGGAGCATTAAACGTTAAGTAAGATTGTTCACCTTGATTGATTAACACTATGACTTAGCTCTACAATTAGCATCCTGTACAAACAAACGAAGATTGCCAAGTGAGAGAATCCCACATGGATGAGATACCATTCTTGAATGTGCAGTAGCTAGTTACCTTGAAATCTTATAGCCCAACTATAACCATCCAAACATGACTAAAGGTGTGCTTTTTCATAAGGCCTAGACATTGAGCAATGTCTTGTGCATAGACATTCTTTAGCCTTCCAATGTCAATTATGACAAGGAATGATTGTCCTTTTACCCAACAAAATGCTGAAGAGAGGTTGTCATTCTTCAACATCAATAGATGTTGGCTAGACATTGATAAACAAGCAAAGATAGATCATTTGGATATGTGTTCTTCTCTTACTCAGCTGCAAGCCAAAAAGTCCAAGCAAAATGTCTTCTGCAATAGAATTTTCAGTCATTATTGGTATCCACCTTATCATGACTATACAATTTCTTTCCCTTCCCTTTGTCAAAAGCTTGTTGCATAGCTGCCTAATGCTTGGGCTAAGGTTGCCCATTGTGAGATTGTTATTCTTTTGTATCGTTTACTTGAGTATTCCAGAAGCATTGAGCATTGTACTTGTGCAAGGGGTCCATGGAGCAAGTTGGACCTTTTTGCTTGATTTTGAATTATTTTTCAAATCAACAGACCTTATAGGCCTCCCTAATATTTTGCATGATAGGAATGCCATAGCGGATTGTATGTAGAGTATAAAACCATTATCTACTTGAGGAGTTTGTGCAAGTTCCTGTGCGAGAGTTTGAGATATGCATAGAGTCCATAGAACTCAGTTGCATAATCTTGTACCAATTGGTCCCCTTGTGTCAACAACTCAGATTTCTTAAACACATCATCGTAGCGTTTGAGACGTTGCTAATGAGCTCGTATAGGCAAAGAACCAAAAAGCCAAGAGCTGATAATTAATTGCACGATAATCTACATTGATGACTCTGGTTATTTGCTCCCTGTTTGAGAGCATCTATTGAGCACATGCAGGCAAAAAGCTGAAAAAACAAGAGCTAAAAACTAAATGCATGATATTTTACATCAGTGAATCTGATTATTTGTTGCCCGCTTGAAGGAAACCATTCCTAATTTCTACAGAAATCAGAACCACCTCATAGCTTCCAAAATAAAACAAGAGAAAATAAAATTTGACAATGCACGGAGTGCATTCATGCTACAAGTAATGATAAGAGTCCCAAGATGAAGTTGTTCTCAATAGACTTGCTCACAAGTGGAACTGACTGCAAAAGAGTTGTAGTCTCCGAAATAATATTTTTACCATGGACAAGTGTCTTAAGAATGCAAGATGCTTTATGATTTTTTAAGTATGATTGCAAAGAATCATCAATAAAAATTATAGCTATAGAAAGTGATGACAGCATCCTTTGTAGTGTAGATGAGGGTTATGTTGTAAGATGGATATATATGCCTTAAAATTATCAAATTGACTTCACTCAAGTTGCATTGTTTGAAAAGTATGTTTTGTAGGGATGTTGCATGGTTGTGTCATTGTTTTATTAATTCTTGGTTGTTGCAATACGCTTACTATTTGCTCCATAAGTAGAGGCTGAAATTTATTTTGTTGCTATTGCTGGTTATGTAGCTCTCATGTAGGAAGTTGGACCAGGTCAAGAGTCAAACCTGAAGGTACTCTTGGGACTAAAAAAATGTTGTAATATTCTAGAAATAACAATGAAAAGACAAACAGCAGAGAGCCTAAGGCTGCTCTCCATCAATAAAAAGACAAACAGCACAGAGCCTCCGAAATTTTAAAAATTGACCCCCCGAACAACAAAAGAGGAAGCTCCTAGCCCAAAAAAGCAGGGAAAATACAAACAGAGAAAAATCAGAAGAAAAAAAGTGCAAAAACTAACTCCCCATGCAGAAAATTTAAGGCTTAAAATTGGTAGATTTGAAATTCAAATACCCTGCTATAGATCTCATAAATCTCATAAAAGAAACAGATCACTGCAGATGAACAACACCTGTAAAATTAGCCTCAGACAATTCATTTCGAAGCAGCAGGGCTGACTGTGTATGTCATGTAGACAAAGAACGTAAAAGGAAGGATTGGGGATAATGGTGCAAATTTCCAAACTCAAACCAGATATCTGCAAATTTCAAACAAAAACATTGGATGCTCTAATTCATTTGAGTTTATACGTCGGGCAGACAAAAGTTTGACAAAAGACAAAGGGACTATGTGAGAAAAACAGGAACCATTGTAAAAAAAAAAAGAAAAAAAACACAGGATTTTTCATCCGGAAAGAGTGTGCAAGTGAAGTACAGGTTGATGGCATCAAAAAGCAAATTTAAAGGAGGGTGCATCCATCAAGCTGCTGAATGCAAACCTGAACTTAGGCTCTGATACCAACTGATATAACACACTCCCAATACGCAGCAAAAACAAACAAATATAACCAAACTACCAAGAAACAGTGAAATATACCACCAGAACTGTTATGTTTACACCCTTCATTGACACTGACTAAATAGATATACAAGGAGGTGGGCAGAGCAATAAGGGTGTGCTGACTAGATAAGGCCTAGAGCAAGCAAAAAAGATAAAAACTGATTTCACAAATATTTACTGGAGTGAATCTCGTTAGAGGCTGACATATTAATGGTATCTGATTTCCTTCTATGCAAAACTGCACTTGAGTTTTCCTACAAGAAAAAATGACTGCATTTGTTGGTCATTATACTACAGAAATGACCAACATATTCTACATAAATACTCTTCCTTCAACTCCAAATAAATTACCAACAAAGAATGGAATAATTTACGAAGAAATCTATGGACTTCTTCAGCTTAAGTAGGGTTTCAAGATGTAAACAGAGACTTCATGATTGAAAATTTCTAAGTCTCATTATTTAAAAGGCAAATTTATGGACTTCTCCAGCTTAAGTCCTATGTTATAAACCCTGATCATATGTTTTGTTTTCTAAAATATCTTTTGCCATGTAAATTATCCAACAATTTCTCAATTACAAGCATTTATGAAGCATGTTTCCAGAAACTTTTATAAAGCATGAAATTAAATTTTGATTATCAAAGATTCATATTGGTTTCCAACTAAAATGACCAGCACGTTGTAGTAGTTCTCCAACCAAATGTTATATTTTTCAACTTTTGTTTCACAAAGGTGTAAATGTTAGTAGGACCAAATCTTGGCTCTGCTTCAATAAAAGCAAAAGACATGCTGAGTAGCTCTAAAGGCAATTGATTATACATTAATATTCCATAACTATGAAAACAAGATTGTTGATCTATTTAGATGTTGTATTTACTCTTTTATCCATTGGATCCTTTGTGCATACATCTTTTATTTTTATAATGGCAACCTTATTGATAGGCAGGTTTAAACCTCTCTTCTGATAAGATAAGAGTGTCACAGGCACTAGTATATGGAAATGATGTTAATGGGGATGTGTTTATTCATACATACAGTCAAATTAAAAGCCATTCTTTCATTACATTTAATTATTAAATTTATCTTGGGCTGACACATAACATTACATATTAACATATCATATATGTATAATGTTCGATCATTACATTTCATAGGGTTTGTGAATATATTTTGCTTGTAATACACACACACGCACATATACCAAATTCCCAAATACTTCTTTAAACCTGCTGCAGAGAGAGCAACGTTTTTGGTGTATTTGTTTTCTAGACAAACTATTATTCTGAATGTATATTTTCCTGCACCCATTCACCTTAAAACCCATAATATGAAAATGATTTGAATCCCATGTACAAACCCATGTTTAATACTGCAAAAATTAAACCACAAAAGAGTTAAATCTACAGTACAGGATTTTGCTGTAGCTGGATGTAATTTTTTATAAAGTAGTGGTGCTCTCTTTTCATTAAGTATACATTGTAAGAACCTTGGATTATTTGACATTGGCTTGCTTGGGTTACCCATAGTTGTGGGACTATTTGAAACAGTCATAAAGATACAGAGTTTTAATGTTAATGACCCAAAACAAGCTCAAATACATGGAGTCTTCAAGACAGAGTTCAGGTGAGTCTCTCCAAGTTATAATGAAGAGACTCGGTCATCTAAAAAGCAAAGAATAAAAGCTGACATGTGTAGGTCATAGGTCTCATTTGAAGCAGTGAACTTTTTTACTGAGATTTGGCCACGTTCTCTTGCCAAGTCTTAACTATTGAGAGAACGAACTAAAACATGAATTTTAGAGGAAAACAAAGCCTTTGAAACAAATTATTTAAATTTCTTAAGTGTTGCATGTATATGTATTACTATTTATCAAAATTGACAAAATAGAGTAGTCTGCAGTTGCACATCCAGAGAAATTATAGTAAATCTTCAGACAAACACAAATTGAAGAAAACTATCTATCCAGTTTCGAAAATATTGTGTATCTTCAGGGGAGTACATAACATATTCCTAATCTAATTTACTAGAGAGGTGAAAGGGAGAAGTAAAAAGACTGCACTTCCTGCCCTTTTTGTTGGAGACAATGTCCACCATTAGAAATATAATGTCTTCAAAAATAAAAATAAATAGCAACAGAAGGATAATTCTCTCAGTACAAAACACTATATATTCATTACACTGCTGCTATTGGTCATTGAACAGTAAAGATAGTAATAAGTAGAAGCCTGCACTCCATGCTTGTCTTGCTAGAGAAACATTACTGCAGATTATAAGAGCTGAATATAAGTCAATATGAATTCATTAAACTAGTGCATCCGATCACCCAGAACTAAGGAACATACAAAGTAAAGGCCTACACTTGATTGCCATCTTGTTGGAAATCATAGACATCATATTTGAGATTATTTGAGCTTCAAAATTATGCTCAATACAAAATAATTTAAATTGGATCACCAAACAGTGAGTAGTAGTCAAAGAAGGCCAGAACCTTGTGCCCATTTTGTTGAGCAAGTGGGAATCGTTCAATGTAAATCCACAATACCTTAGACGAATATAGGAGCTTCAAAAGTATTCTTTATAATCATTGTCAAGTAATTAACTCGGTAGAAAGCAATACAAACTGACAAAGCTAGTACTTTGATTAGCAGCTAAAGACGGGTAATAGAGGACATAATATATACCTCAAGATCTGCTCCAATGTAAGGCGCCCCTCATTTTGTTGCATCTCTGCTTGTACTGAGCTCATGTACTTGTCCATGACCATACAGAGCTTGCCTTCTTTTTCACATGCCCCATAGAAGGTGCAGACATTCTGACACCACATGGATGCCCTGCGCAAGTTCTCGAGCCTGCTCTGAACCCAAACCAAATCCATCCCCTCTGAAACCTTAATCCTCTTCACTGCTACCTTGTGACGACATCCACTGGGCCCAGTCATGAGCACGGACCAAGAATCCTGCCCGGGTCGAGGGCCCTTTCCTAATTGTCGAATCAGTCGCATTGAGTGTGAACCCACATCCATCACCATACCATTACCACAGGTTGAAGGCCATCCCAACCCATTATTACTCAAATTGTTGCAGTTGGATGCGCACTCTGTATTAAGCTCATCATCTTCATCTGATTCATCTTCTGGCGTGCAATTTTCATTAGCATGGTGAAGTAATGAAATCATTGCAAAATTTTTGCGCAGACCTTCGACGCTGTTGCCTACCTTTGACAGTTGCCTGCATCTAGGGCATGGAAGTGTGTTGTCTATGCTCACAGAGAACATGTGTGATAGGCATTCCTTGCAGAAACTATGCCCGCACTGGAGCATCATTGGAACCCTGTCTTCCTCATTGTAGGTCATCTGACAGACAGAACACGATGGGGGCTTCATCTTCACAACTTCTTCACAGAAGTATCTCAAATTAGCCCCTGTTGCCTTTATTTTCCTCAATTTCAATGTTTAATTAAGTGATACCTGAAACGAAAGAACATCTTCAGATATTCCTCTGAGAATTTCAAATTAGCGAAAATTGACTTTATTTAATTAAAGCAAAACAAATACTCAGAACTTCTGAGTATCTCAAATTAGCCCCAATGACCCCAATCTAACTCAATATTAATTAAATATTTTTGCCTTGGTACTTCTACGCATATCAAACTATCCACAAATGTCCCTATTACATGATTGAATTAGACATAAGCAGAAAAGCAAATAAGCAAATGATGTCATGCGGTACTTAAGCGCTGATAACGCTTATTTAACCCAAATTTATTCAGACTTGTGTGGAAAACAACGCACAACAGCAGCAGCAACATTGCCAGTATTATAGCCCTAGTTGTTCCTATTTTCTCCATTTTACTCTACTTTTTTAGTTAATGTGTGCTTTAAATCTTCATCACAGTCTCTCAAATTGGCCTTTGATTGCCTCCATTTACTGCAATACTCAATTAGACCTTAGCAAGAGCAAATGGAAATGAGGAATTTCTTTTGCAGCTAATATTAATCACAATCAGCAGAAAGTAAAGCCGCAATGATGTTGGGTGGTACTTTGTCCCCAGCGGCTCCTACTTATCCCAATATTAAAACAGTAAATTATCCGAAAGCAAAGCAGGAATGAGAAAGATTTGCTGTATACCTCAGATTAGTTCCAACCGCCACCATTTTACTGCAAATTAGCCCCAATTGCCCACATTCATCACTAATATTTTTCAGGCAATAGCTGTACGCAACGTAGCAATGACCTAAATTCTTCTGTGTATCCCAATTAATCTCAGTTGCCCCTACTCACCCCAAAATTTAATCATAGGCTAGCTGAAAACACATCACTTCTTCTTCTACGGCAGCTTAACTTCCAATTGCTCCTATTTACCCTTAATACATTATTAATCACATGCTATCTGAAAACAAAGCCGCAATGATAGACTCCTGTTACGACAAATTGGTCTCAACTGCATCTATTTATCCTCAATATATATTCAGACGGTACCTGAAAGCAAGGCAACAATGAAGACCTTAATCCCTGAAGTTAGCCTCAAGCGTCCTTATCTTCCCCAATATTTAAAGCAAAAACAAAGAACTTCTTCCCTTACGTTAGCCCCAATTGCCTCTGACGTTAGCTGAAAGAAAAAGCAACGCAACAATGACAAACCCCTCCTCTGTTAATCCCAATTGCCCCCCACAATATTTAGCCAGAAGTTAGCTGAAAGCAAAGCAACAATGACGGAAGGTCTTCTGCGTGTCTCAAATTGGCCCTAATTGTACCCCCGTGTTTCAATTAGGCATAAACTGAAAGCAAAGCAGCAATGACTTTAGTCGTAACTACTTACTGCTACTATTCCTGGGGTTTCAGCAGCAGTGTTGGGATTCGAACATGGATCACGATCATTCCAGATCCGCGTCATGGCGCCTCCTCCTAATCCTGCCACTTGCAGACACGCTCATGTAGCTGAAACCCTAATATCCCTAATATCTAGATCAGATACGTAAATGGCCTCGAAAAGCACGCCCGCAGGGCCAAAGATGCAGAAAAGCTGACGCCCCTTCAGACAATGGCGCATAAAACCCCAAAGACTTGGTTTGCACAGGATTCTCCACGGCTTCTCAATGTCGTGGGCTCGAAATCATCAAGCAAAAAAGGTACCCTCGCACAGAGACTAAACATATGCACAAACAGACCACTGCTGCTTAATCTGCAACTAGATCGGAGTCCTCAAACCCTCGTCGTACCACAAAAAATAAAAAACCTGCGTGAAATTATTGTTCTTCTTCCTAGTTTGTATTTCATTCATGGTAAATTATTTCTGGAGCCTTTCATCTCGCACGTGCGGTTAGAGTTATTTCAGTGTCCACTCCACGCGTGTAGGATGAGCACTCCCACTTCCCATTGCCACGTCAATCAGATTGTAGCGGTGGGACCAGCAGTGCTAGGCCTTCCCTGGCGGTGCCCGTTTTGTTGTAGGCCGAAACGCCACGTGTAGGTCGTCGGGCATCCGATGCCAATCAGGGAAAGAGAGGTGGTTTTCTCTTTTTTACCCTCTTCATACATAAACGAAATAAAGGAGAATTATTACAATGATAATCTCTCGCGTGTCCTAAAAATTTAACTGATGGTAGGCCTTCAATATGAGCACCTGCTCGTTCAAATCTTGCGGCCTCTTTAATGGGGGTCATGTTTTTCTATTAAATAGGGTTAATATTAACACCCCTCAAAATTAACTTCTATAATGTTTTTAAGTGTGAACTGGTTCTCTTACCAAGTCATAATTTGGGTCCTTACACTGTTTTATGATGTCAGATCACCTATTATGAGCTATGAATTTTTTTCATAAAACATATCTAATTTTTATCTTTTATTAGTATTTATTTAAAAATTATTATTTTAATTTATATTTAAAAAATATATGTAAAATATGTAGAGAGATATCTTATAATAGAAAAGAATCATCTGTGAATCTAATTGAAGAATAGTGGTGAGGGTTCTATTTTATTTGGAGTAATAAAATAACACCAAAACATGACATATTTCATTATTTACAGACATTTTGATATCATTGTAGATGCCTCTCCCAATAAAAAGTCATTTATATTTGTATGTGTTTATATAATTAAAATTATAAAGAAAAATTTGTTTGTCTTCAAGTCTAGCACTTTCACTCTTATTTTTATTTTAGTTATTAATTTATTTTTTACATCGTCAAATAAATTTGATAAGTCAATAATTTTTTTTTAAACAATGCATGTATATTTATATATTTTGACATTTGATTATTCATTTATTTTATTTAAATAGCAACATAGAAAAACTTCAACACTATTTACGTCTTTTCGATAATGTTTTATTTCTATTATTGCCATCAATTTTAATAGAAAATATCTTCATTTGTTTGACCAAAAATAGACATCTAAAATTTTATTAGATATTAAAATATATTAGTCCTTCAATATGATCACCTGCTTGTTGAAATCTTGCAAGTTGTTTTATAAAGATTGTGTTTTTATATCAAATAGAATTATTTTTAACACCCCATTTATTAACCCTAATATTTTTTCAGTGTGAAAGCCATGATTTGGATCCTTATAGTATTCCATGATGTCATGTCCATCATTATTCTTTATGACTTTCTAGCATACAATAGACCTAATTCCATGGTCCATGATTCTTTATTTATAATTGAATATCATTCTAGAAATGGGAGCATAAGATGTAATATCTCTATGTCTTCATATATCTTAAAATACAAAATAAATTAATTTGTGTCAAAGTCTAGTACTTTCAAATTATGTTTTGTTTTAATTATTAATATAAATATTTTTATGTCAAAAAAAATTGACATATCAACAATATTATTTGTTAATAATATTTATATATTTATGTACTTTGACATTTGACTATTTATTTGTTTGTTTTTTCTTCATTCATGACATATTTCTTTTGTTCTAACTCTTCTTTCATTGTCATTATAAAGGTGAATAACAACATAAAAAAGGTCAACACTATTAGCCTCTCTTTCTATTGTTGTCATCAATTTTGATGGAAAAATCTCTTCCTTTTGTTTGATTTAAAATAGACATCCACAATTCTACTAAATATCAAAACTAGGGTTATTTTGATATACGATCTATCGTTGTAAGATTATACACATCTAACAAATGAATATTTATTACATGTAAATATTATTGATAGATTTTTAATGTTATTGTGTGTGTGTAAATAAACACATATATATCATATCCAACAAATGAATATTTGTTATTGATAGGTTTGTATTGTTATTGTGTGTGTACGTATATATGCATGTATACATTTAATATATGTATGTATATACATGTATATATGCATATATTTTTTAGGTTTAGTCTAAGATAATTAAATATTTACAATCAAAACAGTATAAATTAACTTAGATTAAAGTGAATGATAGTTGGCAATGATGAAGTGTGTAATACAATATTAGTTTTGAAAAATAAATGAGAGAAAAGAGTATGCTTGGCTCTTGACCTAAAGAGAGAGTATGTTTGTATCTTATTGAGCAAATTCGTCATAGTTTAAGAAAGCGAAAATCTTGTAAATTCTATCATACTTAGATTCCAAGCATAAAGTTGAATGTTGCATCATGTAAACTTGATATGTAGCTTACCATATGATCCAACAAAATGCATATTTTTGCTCTTTGGCTCACTAAATTTTCTACGCTCTGTCAACTGTTCATAATTGATTATTTTTATTAATACCTTAGGGGATTATCAAATAGCCAGTTTTATGTTTTCCTTAATCAACCCCTTGAAAAATTATATTTTTGATTCCAAAAATGATTAACAAACAACACACAAGTAATCTAGATGTTGATTTCAATGCAATATTTGTATTTTTTAGTGTTCCAATCAAAATATTCTTATAAAAAATGCTTGGGAATTTGAATAATGATTAGATGATGCTTGATTAATGTTAAATGAATAACTTCAAATACAAGGGTATAACAATTTATCCCACAAACATGCACTAAGTCAGTTTCCAATAGCTATGAGAAAAGCACAAGAGTAAGTCATTTAAATTTTAAAATTCTATTTTTCAAGTCAAATTTGCATCACAAAAATGACTTAAGATATCCACAATTCTAATATATATAAATAATATTAACATTGTTACTATTCAAAATAAAACTAGGGTTGTTCATACATATGATCTATCATTGTAAGGTTTTACACCTATTAACACAGACCGACTGCCACTACACCAAAAGCTTGAATTGTGGTTGAGGGTCCCACACGACAACAGTTTAACCCCTCGAGATGAGAGGTCTGTACTGGACATATTTGACCACGAGGCAAGTAAACCATCGAGGGTGGGAGTTGAACCCTCCCCAGAAAAGTCACCAGTTTTGTTAACACAGACCGACTGCCACTACACCAAAAGCTTGAATTGTCAGTGAGGTCACCACCAGATAGGTTAGGGTATCGAGGAGGGTTGAGGGTCCCATGTGATAACAATTCAACCCCCTAAGCCAAGAGGTTTGTATTGGACACAGTCGACCATGAGGTGAGTAAACCTATCAAGGGTGGGAGTTGAACCCTCCCTAGCAAAGTCACTAGTTTCGTTAACACAGATCAATTGCCACTACACTACTGTTATTGAGAGCATTACCAAAGAGGTTAGGGTGTCGAGGAGGGTTAAGGCTCCCACATGACAGTAACACCATACTAATTTGCTACATAAATATTGTTGATAGGATTTTAGTGATATTATACATGTATATAGATACAACACATGTGTATAATATACATCTCTCCCTAGATTTAATCTGAGCTAATTAAATAAATATAACTAAATTGGTATAAATTAACTTAGATTATAGCGAATGATAGTTGGGAATGATAAAGTGTAAAATAACATTATTTTAAAAAACTAAATGAGAAGAGATTATACTTAGCTCTTGATCTAAAAAGAGTGCATGTTACTTGTATCTTGTTGAACAAATTTGTCACAATCTATGTAAAGTAGCTTTCTACTAATATGAAAATTCAGAGGATCGCATTGATCTTTGCGAAAGAGAAACTATCTAAATTGCATACGAAAATTTTTTTGCACTTAAACTTCAAAGAAATACAAACTAATAATATTTTCAATAACTAAAATGATAGCATGGAAGCAAATGAACCTATTTAACACTTAACATATTTTCAAATTCAACTTGTAAACATAACATAGTATCGATACTGAATATTCAAGTCTCGATATATTCTATGTGAGGGAGGGAATCATTGCAAAACTTTACCTCCAACCATAGACTTGGTGGTTCCTCACATACCGTCCTTTCAAAATTAGCCCTGCCCTTCACTAGGGTTCAAACACATGAATAGGTCTAGTTGTCATCCTTGCCTAGTGTTTAGTTGCCTACACAACTCTAGTCGATCACACAACTATAGACTCCTACTAACTTTGCATGAACCACTTAATAGGTTATGTATTTGGTCTTGGTGAATTGAATAGAGCAAGTAGATCTTTGCACCACCTTGGTCAAAGGTTTTTACTTATACTTGCTAAGCATGACATTGGTGTAATCATTTGTCCACCTACCCCTACTTGACTTGAGTTCAATAGACACTCTAAGGTTATGAGTTTTACCTTTCGCAAACATGATTAATAGGTTTACCTTGGTCTTGCATTTTCGCAATTTGGCCCTAGTAACTACCTTATTCCTCACTCTAAGTGTAAGATTTAACTTAATAATCTCATTGGTAACCCTTGCACACTGCTAAATAGAGGAATACATAGGACATGTTGAGATCAAATCATAGCAACACTTCCTATCTCAACTTTGTACCAAAATACAATACTTGTGGAATATAGCAATTTGCAGTTTATAATTCCCTTAGTCATATTTAAGTATACTCCAATAATAGAAAATTAAGACAAGATTCTTCACATAATTCCTCTCATAAAGATATCCACAGTTATGGTTTTGCATAATGACCAATCTTTTGGTTTAGGTTCCCTAATCATATTAAGGTTGGTGAATTGAATTTTTTAAATTCATGGGTACCCTATACCAAATTCACGCATATGAGAATCCTTCATGTTGATATATGCATGCATAAGAGTGTTGAGTGTTTCACTGTTGATTCTGCAAATAAGTTTCTTTTAAAAAGATAATTAGTATTCATTGTTGTATCTCATACTGAAGAATTGTTACACAAATTTCTTAGCTTACTATGAGAAGAATGAGATAATCTTTACCTTATCTCAAGAACAATGTGAAATTGAAGTAAAATTTTCAATTTCAAATATCAGGCTCTCCAATCCTTCACTATATACTAATTCCACTGAGTGAATTGACTGGTATCAAACAAAAAATGAGCTCTTTTCGAGCTTCTAACTTAGATGCATATTGTAAGAAGAAATGATTCATTTCAAAATTGGAAACTTCTTCATTGTGTTCAAACCTAGCCAACTCATATGGCTCGGTTATGTATGTGTATGCTTAAATTGAAAAATAAGACCATTCCATATTCAACCAATCATATGTTTCTAATCTAAAAATTACTTATGCAGTGAACAAAATTATAACAATAGCCTTTCTACTAGTTTTTCTTTTTCCTTCATGCATTTCATTTAATAAGACTTAAGCCACAATTAATCTAAAGAAGAATTTCCAAGATAAGGCTCATGCATGTATATTACAACTGTCTTTGACCTTAAATCTACAACTCTTAGCACCCTTGAGCTTCCAAGCTATTCTCATGATGTTCTTCTTTACAAGCAATACCAAACAAATGCAATATGAAGTTTGTAACTTTTTAGGAATAGAATACCAGTTTCATATATAGTTAGACTTCAAAAGAGCTATCACTTACTTTTTTATCAAGAAGCAGTCATTGGTTATGTGATAAGGATGCACTTGGCACCATGATTCACAACTTACATAGACAAAATTTAAATAAAAAACATTTTCATTGTAATATAATGATTTTGAGCTTTATCAAGCTCTTAGAAGTGGAAAAGAATTGACTATGAAAGTTATATGATCGCATTCGATTATCATAGCATGTCTTAAGTCAACTTAATCTTAATGAAAGGCATGAATATTATGAAATGGTTTGGCCCCATATTGAATGGGTTAAAACATAATACTATGACTATAGATTACTTCATGGCCATGACTTGAATTCTTGTTTCTATATAGAAGGAGTATATTCTTATCAATTTAAATTTTAAATTATTTCTTTCCTTATAGTATCAATACCAATATGCTTACACGTCGATATACATATATGCATATGCTTACATTGATATTCCACATATATGTAATTATATGCATATGTGCATATTATGTGGCTCTTCATCTACTCATATTTGTATCGATAATCTAAGATAAGAAATAATAACATGTCATATTAAATAATATGATAATAGAAATTAATATCAAAGCGGTGACAATCCTAAACAAGTCAATCCAGACAACTCAAGGTCCTCACACTGGGAAATATAAATTACCGACACTACCCACCAAGACACTAGGTTAACATCAATAAACCCTAGCAAGGACAACTTATCTCAAAGTTGATATGAATTTGGCTCCAACGACAACTCAACCTTTTATCACATTTGCAACCCTTTCCACAATGATGCTCTCCATTTCCTCCTGGAGGGTGGTGAAGTCTCTTGCATCCACTTGGATTCACAAAAGTAGGTAGACCAATCATGAACCATTTTAGTTATAACATGTATCAAAACATTAGTTACACTTTGATCATTTGAGTCATATATTCATTCATCCCAATATAAACTCATTCAAATATTTAATTGGTATATCCACACAACTATACATTCATCCATCTAGACATTATTGTGTAAAAAAGAAAATAGCAATTGTATCACAAGAGGGGTGTAACAATCCAAGAAAATGATAATCTTATTTTTTTTGTAAGCTTCTACATTTATGGTGGTAGATCCCTATATTAAAATCATCAAAGTTACATAGTGTTACCCTCCCCATTTTCATGGGCATTTTGTTCTCACATCATCAAAATAAGGATTGTTCATTTAGTCTGAGCTTGTGTAAGTCTCAGTTTTTGTCTTATTGAAGTTTTTCTTGAACTGGAACCTATCGGTTGAACCTCTTCTAAGTTCAAGGTTCAAGTTCAAGCGGAGTATGTTGTATCGCGGCTTGGTTTTTAAAGAGTTAAAGGTCTTTGTAACAACTGTCATTGAACTTGAACTATTAAACCTTTTCAAAAAGTTCAAGGTTCACGGTTCACAGTTTCGAAAGTCGAGTCCTGTCTGAGTCATGTTCTTGTAACATGTGAGTCGTGGCATTTTGGTGTCTTTGTCTTGGTTTGTCCTTTTCTTTTCTTTTGAACTTGGACTTTTGAACCACTTCTCAGAGGGTTCAACGTTCAAAGTTTTTTGCTTCAAGGATCGATGGCTTTGGAGATAAAGAAGCATCGCATCAGCAGCAATCATATAAGGAATATTCCAGATTTAAAAGGTGGACCTTGAGGGAATGAGTTGCGATGAAAGACCATACTTGAGAATAATCATTTAAAGGAAAGATGTGAAGGGAAAAGACTTGTAATTAATGAATTGTCAGAATTAAGCCTTTTCAGAGTAATTTGGCACAGATAAGTATGCGGTTACAAATCATAGCAAATCATTTGACTGATTTTTAAGCCTGCCCTCAAGATTTGTTTTTTAAAATAATTACTTTGCCTTCTTCATTTTTCCAATTTGGTAAGTAGAGGATTTGCGCAGACGATATTTTTTGTTCTCGATCCTTTGAATTCAAAGCTCTGCATGAAAGGCGAGTTGAAAAATTTCCTCTCACTCCTATGATTTCATAAATTGGAACTTGTATTTGGTAGTTCAATTGATTCAGTCCTTTTCCCCTACTATGCTTTTTCTGTTTGTAAATCCAAAATGAGACCCACATTGCCTAAGATAGACCAAAAGTCATGGTTAGTTTGTTCCCTGCCTGAATTAGGGGTTACTTTTATGTCGTCAGTAGATTTAGATGAATTTCATGAAAGGGCACAAAATTCTACTAGTTCTCCCTTTATGCAAAAAATTCTAGATAGTGGGTTAGTAGAAGCAACGACTTTCCCTTCGGCAGTGTCATGTCCTGAGCTGGTTTTGGAGTGCATGAATAGATATGACCCTGCTCATAGATGTATAAAAGGTGCGGATGGTGAGGTTCTACTCAGGATTAGTTGGGAGGTCATTGTTGCTGTAATGAAAATTCCTGAGAAAGAGCAGTATGAGAATTGGACAGTGGGTAAGTCTTAGGGGCTTTTCTTTAAGAATAAATCATTCTATAGAAGTGTCATTGCTAGAAACTGGTTGCTAAAATTTTAAAGGGGAGGTTCTCGACTACCAAGTCCATTAACGCGTGAACACTTAATCAGAGAAGTAAAGGATATAGTCATCATGTTACACAGAGTAAGGGGGAACCAAATTGCCTTCTATTGGGAGGATTGGATGTACTTTTTTATTCAGGTCATCCTTGGTGATAAAAGATACATTGATTGGGCAGATTTGATCGCAGACAAGCTACATGAGGGTTTGAGTTGCTTCGGTAATAAGAACTTCTATATGTCTTCATATCTCCTGTATTGGTTGGCATGTACTAGGCCGTGGTCTGGTTTGTATCATGAAGCGTGGATTGATGGTATAAAAACATATGAATATCACCCACATCTACAGCAACAAGGGTCTTTTGAAACTATTGCAAGTTGCATGATATGTTTCTAGGCAGAATGGTGTATGAACTAAGGGGGAATATTCATAAAAGGTTGTTGGATGAAGCTATGCAGTTGATAAGTACTTATGGCAACTTCTTCATACAATTTCCTAGGTTCACTTATCTAAGGGTAGGAGGTTTTGAAGGAGAGCCTTATAAGCTAAATAGGTATGCATTTGATAGGCAAATTCTGATGGAGATGTGAAGGCAACTAGCCTACATTGATACAAAGTATAGAGCCAAACATTGGTCAGGTGTCTCATTCCCTATTGAATTGACATATTTTATTTGTAATAGTGTCTCTGATGCTCTAAATTTGGAATTAGAGTTTAAGAAATTGAATCTCCAATTATATGGAACTCAAGCTAATTTTGATGCCAAGGGATTTGTTGTTGCCCATCTAACATTGAGAAAGGATTTCACTCATGTGCCAAATATGGAGGACTTTTGGGTTGACTGTTGTGATGAATTTGAAGTCAGGAAGAGAGCACATCAAAGGTTCACATTACAGCAGGTCAAGGCTTGTGATATGAAAATGAATGTTGCTAATGTTGAAGATGATGATAGTGAATTGATTGATCCTCAGTTTGTGGATAGTAGACAAAAATGAGTAATTCCAAAAGTGGACTGGGATAAAGATGAGGAGGATCATATTCAAACAAGAATATTTACAGTCATCAGAAGGACTAAGAAATGGTCAAGAGAACGAAGAATGTGAAGAATTTCAAGAAAAATCTCAACTTCATCCACTAAAGTCCCAGTAGTTGACTCTCTTGTCATACCTTGTGTTGCAAGTTCCTCCAAAACACAGGTTAAGACTAAACAGGCAGCAAGGCCAGTGAGAGTCAAAAAGGAATCAGCTCCTACCAGGATCACTCGGTCTAAAACCAGAAACAAAGTAAAGTAATCATCTGTGAATATAGTGGTCATTGATTTGGATGCCCCTTCTAACATGGACAACACTTCAACCCATCCAAACTCAGAGGTGTGGAATGTTGATAATGCAAGCGATAATCAACAGGTGGGTGATGTGACAAATAATGCTACCACATTGGTGGTAAGGAAGGAAAAAGAAGTTGAATCTGGCCTTGATAAAACTCCTGTGTACACTGGACCCTTGTGGTTAGAGAACACTCTGAGTAGTAAGAAAAGGAACATAGTCCTTGTTTCAGTTCCATTGGGAGATATGGTAAGTAAATTCTTGGGAAAGACCCCCAAGGCAAAGAAACTAAAGACAATCTCCAAAATTGATTTTGATGACAACACAAGTAATTGGACAACAAAAATTGCTTGCCCAAATACGAATGAAGTCATAGCCAGCCCTACTGCAAAAGGATTCTACAGTTGAAAAACTAAATCTTGGCGTCGAAACCCGAGTAGCTGATGTTTTCCATCTTGAAACATCAACCAATAAAATACTCAATAGAACATGGAAGGAGGAGAGATATAAGCATGGGATGAAGGAAATTCTAAGGAGAATGGCATAGTACATTGAAGCAATTAATAATCCAAACCCTCAACCTTTGTCACAGATTCCAACATCCTTTGACCCTAAATCACCTGCTAATCAAAAGACCCTGGAGCAAATACAAAAATGCAGGCTGGTTACAAAAACTGTGATGGAGTGGTTAGAAGGAATTCAGAAATTAGATGCAGAGTATTTTATTAATTTGAGTAGAGTTTACAATGGGGTGTTAATGGTGATGAAGGAGTTGGAAGCCGAAATCATGAATTGGAAAAATGAAGAAGCTAAATGGACAACGAAAGTAGTGCAGATGAGAGAAGTGCAAATCTATGGGGTAATGAAGTTTCTCTCTGAGAAACTTGTAGCTGGCTTAGATGATGGTATTATGTATGTTTGCCAAAGAAATATTGAATGAAGGAATTCCTTAATAAAGCAAGCTTATGAAGAATATGCAAAACTAGTAGACCGGCTCGCAGAATTAGTTGCATCCATGCGAAATGAACTTGTGTGCATCAGAATCAAGTATCTGAAAGATGACGGGAAGACCCTCGAAGCTGCGAAGGTTATAACTAAATCATTTGAAGGCAAAATTAATTATGTCAAAGAGGTTAAGGACCTAGTTCCAGATGATCTGTCCACAATTGCAAAGATTGAATCTCTTTTGTTTTTATGCATTGGACACTTGGACAGTCATTTTGATAAATTTACACAGGTTCGTAGGGAAAAAGACGTCTAGAAGTAGAGGATGATACATGTGGGAATCCCTCATGGTGCTTTAATTCGAGACTTCTTTGTTGTTTGCGTTGAATGGAGGAATGCAACAACTGTCAAAACTGCTGAGCCCAATCAGAATGCTCCATAACTGCTTTCTTATCATGTGTCATGTTAAGGTCCCCTGTTAGTACCTTATCATTGGTTTTGGCAAATTTAGTTTTTAAATTTTAAGTGAACTTCTCTTAAACTTCGGGGCAAAAATCTTGAATTTTTGTGTTTCCCTCTTTAAACCGTTAGGCAGGTTGTGGCTATAAAAATTATTTTCTAATACTCCGAAAGGGTCCGAGAAATTTTGGTTAGTGTGCTGAAGTAAACTCTAGATACTTTATCTATTTTTGAAGGTATGAGGAAAGTTATTCATCTGTGATTGAATATATGAAATCGATTTTGACAGTTTGAATCTATGTGTTTAAATTTGGGGAATTTATTTCTGTATGAATGAATTCTTATTAAAATTGATCTCATTCCTCATATTAAAAATATTTACAAAGTTAAGAGTTGAAAATTATTTTTTCATTTATGTGCATTAAGTTGGATCAATTGAGATAGTCAGTGAGCTATTTTCTTAAATTGATATATGAGCATTTGCATCTTCATAACATGTTGATGTATGGAGATGAATGCCTTTAATGCTTTCGTGTTAAAAGTGTACATAAACTCATAGATTAAGTTAATTCATTGAAGATCTTCAAAGGGAGTTGTATCTTAATTCAGAGGAGAACAAATGATTTTCGTTTATCCAACTGTGCGGTCACAAATTTGTCTTTAAAGGGTAACAAAGATTAACTAAAGAATAGAGATTTTAAAGAAGAAAAATCCGTTAACCAACACATAGATAGATCAAACAATACATAAACCTAGACATTACTTCTAAACTCTGCTACATAGACTCACAAAACCTTGTCAAGCCTCTAGATGAAATCCTTACAAAAGTAAGCTATTCCCCTGCACAAATTCAAAATCCTCCCAACCATTGGAGGTTGAAAGGGAGAGCTCTCTACATGTAACATCTAATACAGACTCCCAAATTAGTTTTTCTTGACCCCTTTCTGAAATCCCTTCCATACAACCCTAGTAGGATCTCCTTGATTTTCCCCTTTTGTGCCCCTTCCACAACCTCCTACGGTTGATCCTTAGAATCACCTTCTTCCTCCACCCCTTGAAATAAGATTGAAAGCAACATTTTAAGCTCCCCCAATTCGATCTGGAAAATACCATCTGCCACTTTAGGCCAGTTATATTCTACCACAAAATCATTTCCCACTTTAAAAGCTATCTCCCTTGAACTCAAAGACTACACGATCAGATAAAAGAAATCATTGCATATCACCCCATTGTGTTGGTCTTCATCTCTTCCTTCACCAAGAATAATATATGGAATCATATTCATGGCTTTTAGGGTATTATCGTCTTGGATTTTGAACAACCTGTGGCACCATGTCTCCCTCATCTCCTCCTTACACCAACATCTGAGCCCTGCAAAAGCCATAACTCTTCTTACTGTATCTTACACCCCTCCCTGCTCTTCTTCTCTACACCTGGATGCCTCAGTGCTCGACATTTGACCCTCCATATAAGTTGTTTGAGTTATCATGTATTAGCTAATAATTATTTATTTAATTATTAGTCTATTGTCCTCTACACTTAAGCTAAACTTAAAGGAGATTGTATTGTATTTCTTTTTTCAATTCCCTCTCTGAATGATAATCTTTTTCTTCAAAGCCATTATTGTTTTTTTGCCTCCATTCTTCTCTTGTGACAAGTATTTTGCTTGCAGGTATTCTTGGGATCTCTAAAGTTGTATTTCTCAACTTCTTCATGGTATAAGAGCTCAGATCTACTGCTGCCTGTTCTTGATTTTTTAGAAGATTTTTTGGAGCTTTGAGGGTTTCAGATTTAAGAGGTTTTTTTTGGGCATTTTGGGCTCAAACAGACCAAACGATTATGCTCAGAGCGCCCAAAAACCCCTATTTTCATATATAATTTGTCCAATTCGGACAAAGTTGACTTCTGGGGCAATTTTTTTTGCTCAGGGTCGTGCAGCCCCTTTCTGCACGCGAATCAAGGTAGATTTCGCAAAAAAATAAAAATAAAAAATGAGTATTCTTATTTTTTGGTTTAATTTTTTCCAAAAAAATATATTTTAAAAAGGGCATATCAAAAAAAAATTATGTAAAAGTTTTATTAAAAAAAAGGATTTTTAGAGGGGGTGTACCCTCTGTGGCAATTGTATCGTTGCGCAGGGTACTTATAGTACCCGCAGGTACTGTCAGCCCTACATGGGTGGTCCCGTCGGTGGTACCACCCTTGTCGTCGACTTCCTTCCCGTCGGGCGACAACCACCACCGTCGTTGTCGGCTTGTCCCGCCCTCATGCAACCCGTCGCCGACCTCCTACCCTCATGCCAGGTCTTCTTTGCCTTGGGTTTGCCGCCTAGTCCCTTTTTTGTCCCTCGACGAGCCTTTTCGGCAGCCTACAACTTTTTCGGTGATGGCCCCCTTTCTGATAGCCTACAATTTTTTTTTGACGAGTTTTTTCAGCAGGGTATTTTTTTTCGGCAAACAAGGAATATTTTGCTGACGTCAACAGTATGGAAGCACTTCATGGCTCCTGAGACCCTCTTTGTGCCCTAAAAGAGGTGTTTTTCTCTTTTGGGCATACGATATCATTTTTTGGCAAACAAAATATCGTTGGAAAGTTGGTTTCATCTACTTTCCAGATTTGTGGGTTTCATCACCTGGTTATTTTTATGGTACATTCTATAGCCATTTGAAGTCAGAGGTGTTATTTTTCGGTCTTGAGCTCGTATCTTTTCACCAGTTTCTCCATTTTTCGCGATTCTAGCGGCGTTGGGACGGTGTTTCAGAGCTCTTCACATCCATCCATGCACTTTTTCTAGATTTTACTCCAGGTACATTTTATTTAGTTTTTTGTGTTTTCACACTCTAGTAAATTACTTGGACATATGATCTCATGGAAACTTCTCATTTGGGTGGGATGACTTGTTGTTGGTTGTTCTTCATGTATTTCCAGTCTTTTTGTCTTCTTTGAGCATTGTATACATCTTTTTGTAAACGCACTGAGATAAAGTGCCACTATGCCTTGCATACTTAGGATCTTGCACATCTTGTGCCTTATTGTACTCACACTCCATTATAAAGTGTCATGGGGGGTTTGATGTTTGCCTTTGTTTTCCATCTACCTTTGTCACGCGAGTGTTCCTTCCACGACATTAGCCTCATGATGTGTGTCAAGTGAGTGATCCTTCCACGACACTAGCCTTTATATGTCAGCATTATGGGGGGGTTTCTCCTGTTGGTTGTTGGTTCTAATGCTCCATTGGTTCGTTGGAGTGAGCTATGTATTTAGTATTTGTTCTTATGTACTAGGCGGATGCAATGGCTGGTTATCTATGCATTTCGGTGAGATGGATCATTTACCATATGGACACTCTTTCATTCCTTTTTTTGGAGGCAACCTTCCATCTTCGATTGATCAACTCTTCAAACTTTGGTGTTTTTGCCATCTGTATCTTCGGGTTTAGTTGTTCGCCTTTGTTTGCCATCTGATTTGAGTAGTGTTGTTTGAGGGCACTCATGTAGATTACAATATTCTCTACCTGATCATCTTCTATTTCAGTGGAGCTTTTTCAGATCGACAGTTATTCTTCGACAATGTTTGCAACTTCATGCTTTAGTGGTGTTCTTCATGTTCATCCTTTGTTCCTTTTTTCTGGGACATTCTCTTGTTTGGAGGCTTCTTCAATCCTTCACTTGTATTTTTCTCTTTAGGAGAGGAGTTTTTCCCATTAGGTTTTCTCCTTTTCTCTAGTTGTGAGAGATCTTTTGTACTTGGGTACCTCATCAAGCCAATTTGTTGGGATCCATTGTTACCTTCATGCATTTTTTAGTCCTTAGTTGTTTTTAGCTACTCCCTAAGTTCATCTTAAGGGGGGTGTTAGAGTTATCATGTATTAGCTAATAATTATTTATTTAATTATTAGTCTATTATCCTCTACACTTAAGCTAAACTTAGGCATTTAATGATATTGTAGGTATTTAATAATTATTCTAATTATGAAATACACATTATCCCTTTAGGGTTTCTTTAGTGTTGCATAATATCCTTTTATAAGGGTTGTATTGTATTTCTTTATTTATTCCCTCTCTGAATGATAATCTTTTTCTTTAGAGCCATTATTGTTTTTTTACCTCCATTCTTCTCTTGTGACAGGTATTTTGCTTGCAGGTATTCTTGGGATCTCTGAAATTGTATTTTTCAACTTCTTCATAAATAAAATCCACCCATTAATCATCGACTAATATCCTAATAGAATATTTAAACGATAATCCCACATCTCTCTAAAAGCTCCCCTCTTCGACCTATATAGATCACAGATATCAATCAACAAGAAATAATCCAAAGAAGATCCTATCCCCCCTTAAAATCGTTGCACATATATTTGTGCTTATATACTACCCATAGACAAGAAAGGTACTCCCATCTGCATGAAACATTTCCTATATTGTCCTCTATGCTATTCCAATGACCTAAACCAACATAACCCATTTTCTAGTTTTTAATAAACTCAACTTTGAATTAGACCAAACTTTATGCTTCTAACTGCTAACATGGAAAGAGTGTACCCTCTCTCACCTCTAACCTAACATCTTATAAAAATTAATCAGTTGTAGGACATAATAACTCGACCAAAATAACCCTAGATAAAATAACCCGATCACAATAACCCAAGGACAAAATAACCCAAGGTCATAATAACCCAAGCCAAAATAACCCATGGTTAGAATAACCCGTTGACAAAAAATCCCCATAAGAATATAGAGAAAGGAAAATAAAATTTATAAATTTCATGTATGTTGCTAAAAAAGTTATTATTCAAATTTTCAATTCAAGTGTCAAATTATGAGTGATGCCTCTTATATAATCTAAAATGTTATGGTTGTCATAACCATCAACCAGACTTTTTAGTCTTTCTTTGAGTTCACAGTATTTTTTCCTGCTTGGTTGCCCAGTGTATCCAGCCATATATTTCTCTATTTTATTCTCTTGGAGACCCTATTCTTTTTTCACTGCTTTGATGAATTTCTACACTGCGTTGTGCGATGCTTGAAGCAATTCACTAAATCCTCTATGCCATCCCTTAATAGTATTATTGGTTTTGGGAAGACCATCTTAAATAGTTGAATAAAAATTTCACATTGTGATTGGAAACTTGGGTGATCGTTTGTTGGCTCTTCTAGTTAGTCTGCCAATCCATGTGTCTTTAAAATAATCAATTATGGGTTGCAGAGTCTCCTCATGTTATTTATAATAAGGAAATTGTAGAAGTATTTCAAATGCATCAATTACGTCTGTCTGAGGAACGAAAGCTAATGCAACAAGTTTCCTGATCTCAAATGCAAATACTTCATTGACACTGTAATGTGTTTGTAGAAAATCTTCTTGAACTTTCCCCCACAAGCATTGAGAGAAATGGAAAAAACATCCCTGAATAGCGACATTTGGAAAAAAATTAGAAATAGCTCTCATGAAACCTAATTCAAAATCAATAAGTATATTTTTTGGGTTTAGATCAAGTTGAAGTTATATTAATTCTACAAGTACTTGTGTATAAGTGGTTCTTGTTTTGTTGGTCATAAGAATATAAATGAGTGGAAATATTGCATCAGTTTTCAAGCTATGAATGGTGTACAACCGTTGAAAATTACTTGGCATTGTTTTAAATGTACCATCACTAAACCAATTTTCATATTCTTTCAATAATTGCAAATTTTGTGTGGTGGTGAATATTAAAAATTGATTCTCATCATTACTATCATGAAAAAGAAACTTTTCCCCTCTATTGGTAATTGTATATTCAACTGGTAAGATAAGATCTGACGATGTCTAAGGATTTGGTGGTAGTGCTTCAAATCTTAATCTTTTTCTTCACATAGTTTTGGATAATGCATTGGTTGATGGTATTGATCTTGCTACGGGTAATTAAATATTAGAACATGAAGCAACAATGATATTTCTTGTAGAATCTTGAGTTGAGCACGCCATGTCTTTCATTTTGTTCACTTTGTGTTTGATAGTGATCAACTCAGGTTTTGGAGCATGGTTATGATATGTATTGCTAATCACATCACTAGATTTTGTTTGTTTCGTAGTATAGAACCAAATTGAACATGTATTTGTAAAATATTCCTAACAATGCCAAATCATTTTATTGATTCCTTGTCGATGAAAAAAAAATTGTAATCGTTTAAAATAAGTAATTTATGTCCATGGGTTATTATGACCCTGGGTTATTTTGTGCTTGGGTTATTATGACAGGGTTATTGTGTCCAGGGTTATTTTGGTCGAGTTATTATGTCTAAATACCCCATTGATGGGAGATTAATGGAACATCTTGCATTTATTTGTAGGGTTATTGGTCCAAAGAAATAAAGAGAGTGTATTGGAAAATTGGTGAAGGTTTCATAGAAAACAAATTTTATTCGAATTTTTTTGCCAAAAGATTTTTTTATTGCAATATTTGCAAATGTTGAAGAGATAGAACAAATTATTTAGGGAGATCTTTGGTGCATTCAAGATTCACCAATTTATATGTAGATGTGGTATGCCAATTTTGATTTAACGAGTTTGAATTCGTATGAACTAGTGATATAGATTAGATTGTATAGCCTTCCAATAGAATATTGGATAGAGGAATGTTTGGATAAAAATAGGTAGATCTTTAGGAACTATCATTGAAATAGATTTAGATATGGTGGATGAGGATTTATATTTGTATGCAAGGATCAAAATTGTTGCTATAAGAGAAATTCTAAAGAAAATAATGCTTTGTACCACCAAAAAATACTGGTTACAAAATATCGAGATTGAGGAAGAAAAAATCTACTTTATGGGATGCAAGCTGAGGGATCATAGGGAAGGAAAATGCAAAATCAATGTAAGAGAAAATAATCAAATATGGACCCCAAATGAAGGTGATGAACAAAATCATTGGATTGAAAAAATGGCTACTTTGAAGGAGGCTGAAAATAAATGTAATGAAGAGGTAGATAACATTGCAAAGACTGGAGGGCATTTGGTCTCAGGTCTTTAGCATAATCTAAATGAAGAGGCACGAGGTTGTTCCAAAGACATCGATAAAAACATAGAAGAGGGACGGGAGCTTCACTTAGTGAACCTGGGTTATATCACGTGCATTTGTGGCATACTAAAGAATCCCCCTATTTTCAAAAAATATTGCCCTTAACTCCTTTCTTGCCAACCCCTCCCAATATAAAGCTCGAATTAAAAACCCCCCTTATTTTCACCAGATATTGTATGTATAATTTTTTTCTTTAACATTTTCCATACCCGTTTATATTTCTATCTTATGTTATGATAAAGATTTGGTTGGGTTTTAAGCATAATCCTAGATTTGGTAGAAGGTACTAATATTAATTGATGGGTTGCATAAAATGTTTTAGGTTAAAATTTTCAAATAACCTTAGGTAAGCTTTTGTTTTAATTTTCAATTGACCGGCTCAACCAGTAAGATCTCCTCTTAAGTTGTCTCTAAGGGTTTTATCTCATTGCATTAACCGACCCCTTGCTTAGGCTTTTGTTATTTTACCCGTTGGTATATTTTTTCCTTAGTCTTCACACACATGTTTTTATTTGTCTAAGTCATGTGTTAGTGCTTGTATAAATTCGTATTTAAATCACGTTCTTTAAGTCACTCTTAAGTGATGGTCCCACCTAGGAGTCATTAGGTTGTTGTTGAAGTCTATATCGCATTTAATTGATCCACCGAGCTGATGTGGAAGACCACAATATAGTCTATCCAACACCCAAACCATACCATTGAATGTGCTTAATAATTAATTGAAAAATAAAAACTTGTTATATTTGAATTTTTAATTAATTAAAAATCACGTTCAATGGTACAGTCTGGGTGCTACATAGGCAATTCGTAACAGAAGAAACTTTTTAGTGTTACACTTCTTGAAGGTTTAACGACCTGATGGTGTCCACGTGTCCATCCACATGTCTATGGTGTCCACATGTCGGTGAAATTATGTGTCCTGGAAATGTTAAAAATTTATCTTGCCTACTCACTGATGCACATATGGATGGATACATCAGAATGAATGACCATCGACATAATTTTTTTTTCAATCAACCAATCATTGTAGATAATTTTTTCATTGCTTTAGCATTCCTATAGTTTCTAATTTTTTAAACATTCAAATAATTTTAATAAAATTATTTCTTCATGTTCTTATTGGTTGATATCGTCAACAATAATTGCTGGGCTAAATTGTCAAAGTAAAAAAAAAGTATTCACAATCTGTGTAATTTTTCACTTGCTTTTGATTGAAAAGATATATATTACTAATGATTTAAAAGTATTACAAAATTTTTAAGGATTCTAGAAAGACCTTAGGAATCCAAACTATTGTGTGAAAACCAACAATTTAGTAGAATCACTGTAAAGCCCATATATATTCTTTAGATTATAAAACAAAAGCAAAACCAAAAAAGTCTCTTACAAAATATAGCTCATGGGCTTATACATTGTTCAGATTATAAAATAAAAAATCAAATCTTGAAATTGTTGGACCAGAGACATGCAAGAAGAATAAATGAAGGGGCAAAGAAATCCTTATACTTGGATTTAATTGGTCCTGGAATGTCTTCCCCTGCCACACCTAAAGTCTCAGCTATGGTTCATCATCAATAGGCCAAACTTCATCTTTGATAACCAGTCTGTGATGCTTTAGTTTATAGTTTGTGCCAAACCCTTCCTCATTGATGTATTCCTCGAACCAATCCCTACCTTTGTTGAACTTCATACCTAAAACTCTTCACACAAATCTCATATGCTTGATAATTTCTTATGTTCTTGGTACAAACACATCCACCAATGGCCCAGAAAGAATAGGCATCCTGCGAACTTGTCAATTCCCACGATGAGTTGCAAAATAGTCTCGTGGGAGTGGAATGGTGAAACGATAGTCAATATTAGCAACGACTATTTCAATTTCTCCCAAAAAAGCATCATCAAAGAGCTTCTGACACAAGCGCATGGTTGTCACATTTGCTTCCCCCGCCCTAATAATTAAAGCTAGAAATACAGTTGGGATGTCTGTATTCACTCTGTATCTATGAGAAGTCATGATGAAATCCTCCTCCAGAATGTTTTTGATTGCATGAATGATGAGGGGGCTAGAATAATTTAAAACTCATAAGAGGCGCCTATCTGAAATTTCCCCAAGAAAAGCCATTTGTTTTTTTGGTAGAAATCAATCAGATAGGAGAATCCATAAATGCAAAGCTAAAAAAAACAACAAGGCAAATGGTGGGCAAATCACGAGAAAATGAAGGAATTGAAACATGAATTGAAATAAAATGCAAAAAGACACCAAAAAGAGAAGTTGCCAATACCTAAATATATAGAAAACTATATAATCAAGAGAGAGATCATAAATGCGGAATAAATGTGGTATGAGTAGATGTCCTGGAAATCTAAAAACATATCTATCACAAAATCTTCTTAGTCACATCGTACATCATTTGTCCATCAGCATATGTGAGGGGAAGGTAAGAATGTAAGGAGTTCAACCAAATATTAAATGAGAAAAAACAAATTTTGAGGAGAATGATTAAAAGGATTAGAGCCAAAAAAACTAGAGCCGTCGTCTTTTTAGTTTAAGCCCAAAGACCTCCCTGAACCCTAAAGTTACTCATGTAATCCTTGCCTCTTTTTGTTATAATCTCACGGTGACTTCCTGTAGCCAGTTTTCGGTATCTTAAGTCATGAATTAAGCCTTTTGCATCATTTTTGTAACCAACCCCTTCTTTCTAGCCACTCGGTTGCACGTGCTTTAAGTCACTTTTAAGTCACGGTCCCATCGGGAGGTCATCAATCCCAATGACTTGACGATACCAACGTGGACAGATCAATGAGATCGCGTGCTTAGGAGAGGCTCTAATTCTATCATGTTAACTCGCCTATGCACATATTGATGGACACTCAAAAAGAGTTACCCATGCAATCCTTGTCTATCTTTGTTATAATCTCGTGGTGACTTCCTGTAGCCAGTTTTCGGTCTTTTAAGTCATGACTTATGCCTTTCACATCATTTTTGTGACCGACCCCTTCTTGCTAGCCACTCGATTTTATGTGCTTTAAGTCACTCCTAAGTCATGGTCCCAGCGCTTAGATCGGTGAGATTGTGCGCTTAGGAGAGGCTCTGATTCTATCTTGTCGACTTGCCTATGCACATGTGGATGGACACTCAAAAACAAAAATCTTGTTGGTGAGATTATGCATCCCAATGACATTTAAACATCATCTTGTTGACTTGCCAATGCATACATGGATGTACACATCAGAAGAAAAGAACATCAGCAAAATCTTCTTACACATCCCAACGAATCAGCGATGGAGGAGGTTGCTAAACCATGACAAATATGTGGCATCCATGTTATTGGATAGTGCAGTCAACAAAATGATGCCAAGAGTGAGATGATGACACATATGGGAAAGTTCAATGTGCAGATGAGACAAAAAGTCAGAGTGGCATTTCATAATTGGTTTTCGGTATAATAAAAACTCATTGGTCATGGTTTTAAAATGTTTCAACTACCCAACAATGCCAAGTATTGCAAAACTGACCATCAGTTAAAAAAAATTTATTAAAGTTTTTCAAATTTTGTCGATGACCGTTGATCAAATCAAATCAACGATGAAGTTTTAAAGTTGCCCAATTGCTCGTTCCAAGGAATGAAAGCACTAATTCAAGAGAACTTTCTCAATTTTGAGAAAAACTTGATTGAAGGCAAAAGAAAATGCAAGCTCGAGCTCTGGAGATTGTGTTGTAGAGAAGATAAAGAAGAATTGCAGACAAGGGAATTTGGATAGTGAGTTGCCTTCTTTCTAGTTTTCTTGTATTAGTCTAGAATTTTTAAAAGTTTAGAGGCTAAAAATATTAGAAACCATAGCCATAGCAAGTGGAAAACCAAGGAACAATCTTTAGGGTTCCTCCGTAAAATTAAGAAACTAGAAAACATGTCAACCTCATCCAAAGCCTCTATAAAAGAGGGCCCTAAACCCAAAAGACAAAAGAATGAGATGAACCTCTGTGATGACCTAATTTCTCAATTACCAGGGTCTTCTCAAAGACCAAGAACTGTAGGTCATGCAAATAGATTTTGTGACTCGCAGAGGTATTGTTAAGAAGCTTATATGTCATTTAGAGGCCATAACATTTTTAGATATTTTTACATCAAAACAAATAGAGAAGTGCATGAGTGTAATCCCCGGAGGCTAGGGTTGGCATGATTGGTAGTCACAGATGTCTTTGTAAATATGGACTTGATTAGAGTAATTGCAAAGCGATACAATCCCAATACAAGGTGGATTCAATCAATTTACGGGAACCTAATTGAAATCGGTAAAGCCACTATTTGTACAGTGTTTGGCATGGAGTATGTAGTAGGTAATGACATGGTTATCGACCTAGGTAACTTGAAAGAAGAATACCAGAGTGTCAAGGGGATTTATAGGAGAAAGTGGCTACCGCTTCACAAGCCCAAGTTGGGTAAAACAGACCTACCACCTTATAATGTTGATTTGTTTGACAAGTATTTTCAAATGACTTATTATGTTGTGTGTCAAGTGTTTGGTTTTCAGGGACAATTACACATGCCCAAGGTACTTACAATGTTGATTTGTGATGTCCAAAGCAGTGTTGAAAATAGACCTCTTGACTATCCTCACTTTGCCAAAGGGATTCACAATACCCTAATTCATATCCAAAGGGATGGTTCAACTGTCACATTCAAATGGTATTCCTTATTAATGCATATATTGCTATTTTTTGGACAAAGAAATACCAGAGTAATGATTTGTGCATTAAGGAATTTGAAGATGATGGAGAAAAGTGTCACTTTCAGTTGTGGACATCTATTTGGGATTGTGGTTATATGCATGCCCAATATGTATACTTTTAGGAACATTTGTTCAAAAACTGTATGGTTTATTTTGTCATAACCCTCCAAGGTTGTCAGATAAGACCATGAAGTTATTGAGGCCTAAAGGAAGGGAAGATGAGATAAAAGTTAAAATAAATTATAATTGGGGTGATTGGTACATCGTAGAGAAGCATACTTACATAAGAATCTATGGATTTAAGGGACAACCACATTTTCTGCCTTTGATAGTTCCTAACTGATTGACATATCTAGAAATAATTTGAAAGATGTGTGGATCAGATGCTTCTTTTGATAAGTCACATAAGGCCTCTTTTCTCCCTTCTTATATTCATATTGGATATTTCCAGGTTTCTTCATCAAGTGGCTTTGCAAAAGTCATCAATCTCTTGGATAGCTATAAGTTACCCCTACATTCAGAGGGCTAGAAATTTGATCCAAAAGGATACATCATATTTGGAAGAAGTTGTGTAGGATTGGGTGCATACAGTCACACATTTGTGCTCAAAGAGGAATTAACAAGGAATTGCCCCACTTATGAAGCCACTATGGAAAGGGTTAAAGCATGGATAAGAATCCAACAAGCTGAGAAAGCAAGAAAGTTGGTTGACCCTACATACAAGGGTACATTTGTAGATGTCGATGATAAAGTACATAGGGATGTTTCTCCTTTAGCGCAAATGTCTCCCGCTCCATCAGTAGGATTGCATGTATCACAAGATGTGGGAGAAAGTGTAGCACCCCATGAGGAAGAGAAAGAGGTTATGCAACAAATGCAAGTGCATGTGCCATCTTACCAGCCCCCAAATGATCAAGATGACGATATTGCTAAAATTATTGATTTCTTAATAGATGAAGTTAGAGCTCTGGCTTCCAAGAAGTTTGTATCTGATGATGATTTCATCAATACAAGTGAGTTCAAAGTGTTTATTAATAAATTCATGGGAAGGAAATTGAATGAAGAACTCTAGATACTCCCTCAAAGAAAATAGATGAGGTTGTCAAACAATTTTGGGCAGAAGTCCGTGAAGAAACCAAGGGCATGAACCCATAGAAGGGAAGACAATTGCTAAAAGAAATGGGATGTATGCTCCTTCTAGGGACATATATGTCCTCTTCCATTGCCTTTGACAATCTCACGAGATATCAAGATTTGGATCTGAAGTTAAGTGATGAAGGAATAGATAAGTTGTGCTATGGTTCAAATTTTAGGCCTATTGACAAAGTGTTCGCTATATTGCGTTTGTATCCACTTGACAAGAGGCCTATCACCATTGCAGATCCACAACATATTTTGGGGAGATTTATGGTTTACAAGGTGGAAGATGTCACTGCAAAACAGGTTGTAGATTTGAATGTAAATACTGCATTATTTACCAGGACTGCAGTAGAGAAGCTCACAGTTAAGAATGAGGAGCTCGATCAGAAGAATCGTGAGCTAAATGAGAGATTAGGCACCTCTACACAACAAGGTATTCTATTTTTTGCAGATAATCATGCTACTCAATTGAAGATTGACCTAGCCATTGAGAAGGAAAAGATGATAGAAGCAGAAAGATGACTGGCCAAAGCTTAAGAGGAAACTCAAAGGCTTAGTAACAATCTTAGAATTTATAAGTTCAAAATGACTCAAAATTTGATCGAAGCTAAATTTGCACGGATACTACCTCATTTCCAAAGAATGTGGAACATGTACCAATATATTGTTAGTCTTGCAAAAGACAAAGGAAGGTAGAGTTTGGATTGAAATTGACTCAGAGATACATAAAGCAAAAGCAAGAATTGTTACAAATTTTTGAGCAAAATGGAAGTCATTTTGATAATGATGTTCGATTTCAATTAGTGACTATAATGGATGAGACAAAGTCTATGTTGTTAGAGATCGATCTATTATTGAATGAACATCATAAATATCATGGGCATCTGGGGAAAGCTTTGAATTTTTTTAATAAACTGCAAGGAACACAACCACCAACATTTTTCAAGGACATAGGAGAAGATAAAAATGAAGATGAGTGAAAAGAAGATCTTGGGAAAGTATTTCTCCACAACACAATGAATGAAGTTTTTGATGATGCTGACAAAGTGGAAGAAAACCTTCATAAGCGACTAGAAGGAATGTCACAAACAAAGTTCAGCGTGAGGTTCTTGAATAGACAAAATGCTTCAGTGGCTACTAAAGCTTATGAAAAGCATATAAAGACCTGCACCAAATTCTTGCAAAAGGAGAAATGATTGCTCATGAAGACCATATTCTCATTAAGACTAATGAGATTTTGAAACATGTGCATATGGCTCGAAGCTTGTTTGGATCCTTTGCTATTATAAAAAGGAATTCAAGGCCATCTGCAAGTTTTCTCTGAAAATTCTCTTGGGCAGGTAGAATGTATTATGTTTGAGCTTTTTTATAATAGAAGATAGTTGCAGATTCTTTACTTATTTACAAAATTGTATGCATAATTGAGTTGAATGAAATGAGTACAAGCAAATTCAGATTGTCTCCTATTTTATGGGTTTACTTATATGAATGGATGTTCCTACGGTGCATTAATTTGTCTTCACAGTCATTGTGAATGTGTAGTCCATGAATTATAGATTTATTTCAAGGAAAAATAATAATTTTGTAATTATATTGCGAAAAGATAGACACAACTTATTATGATTCTTAAGTAAAGACAATAGATCCATGAGGAAGATTTTGCAATTTATCAATTTCTTTATTATTATGCAAAGTTGAAATAGGATACAAATTAATGGTGCAACAGAGGGCTAGACAAACTCATGTCTACCTTCAATAGTTAACACCAACAATCAACTTGTAATGGGACAACCTAATTGGTCTCATTCGAGTTCGTAGAGGGCATTGCTCTAATTTTAAATATTACAAATATATTGTCTATAGAGTTACATAAAACATGCACCATGCCAAGCTATTTGATTGATGACCTTCTAGCACCTTTAAATTTGATTTTATGACCCCATTGACATGACGAATGACGTATGAATTTTCATCAACCCATGTACCTACACATTTGGATCACCATGTGAAACTCAATTTTGTATTGAAATTTTATTTAGAACGTATTTTTTTTAATCTTTTCTCCAATTTCATTTGACTACAAAACATGAATGGCTAGTGAAAGAAACTTACACCAAGAAGTAGGTAGCAACAAATTGGTTGATTTATGTCGAACATTCACCATCGAGAATATTCATTGCACCTAAAGCCAAAAAGTATAAAACCAATACTAGATTTGATTAAAAAAATAAAATTTAAACAATCTAACATATGGGATTACATAGTGAAGAAGAAAGCAGAATGTTTTGAAAATGCACTTTGTTCATATTTCTAACAAAATTTATAAAAAAATGTGATCTTTTTCTTCCAATTTGTATGTATCAATCCTAGCATTGTAAGATAAGTTGGTTGTTGCTATGACATAATCAAGTTCCACAAAAGCATGATATGCCAAATCATACTTGTACATGTGTTGCCCCTTTATTCTATTGTACCAACATAATTGAAGCTCAAAGCCTTCAGGCCAATCGAAAAGGTCAATGCCATTATGGTAATCAAACACCCTATTACCATCCTTCCTTTGTATTCTTTGAACCCTTCCAATGTACTAGGCTCCACAATAAACACCTTGTCTTGTACTTTGAGAAACACCATTTCTCGTAGCATGTTCAGAGGGAGGTATTGAATTTCTCTCAAACAACACCCGCGATCTGATCCAATTCCAAAGCTAATTGAAACACCCTTTTGCGAGGCCTTCTCATCTCGCCTAAATTAGTCCCCATTCCTTACTTTAGTCAACCTCTCTTTGGATAATGTTGGATTTCTATTCAACTGACTAACCAAGCAAGCTTTGAACATATCCTTGCCATCAAGCTCTACCATTGGTTTTATAGTTTTTTTTTTTACATTTTCATCAATGGAATCTAAAATTTCATCTACCTCATGCCTCCACTCACGTTCCATTATTTGCAATTCACCATGATTGTGTGCCACTAACGACATATATTGGAATAAGTTGGTGCAAAGTCATCAACTACTTCATCCACAACTTTGAATGTTGGATATATTTGGTCCTACGTCCATGGTTTAACCCACCAAGAAGATTTTGTGGGATTCTCCGGTCACATGCCAAGAGATGATAAAATATCTTGCGCATCCTTTAATCCTATTTTGAGGGCTTCTATAATTTTATCATCTGTAGATATTGAATTATACCCTGATAATATGTTAACATTTAATATCCTTTCTTATTTCAATCTATTCCAGATACTTTCTTACTTCTTATGAGATTTATTAAAATGAAGCCCTTGGGGATTTGATTCTTTTTCTGCAACTTTATTTAGGGTTCCAACAACATGAAGAAAGTTGGTGAGAACATAGGTTCTTTCTTCTCCGACCAGCCCACCAACTTTTCTAAATAATTTCTCACATACATCTGACCCAGTCAGGTGCAAAACACATGGCAACTAAGAGTATTGATCTCAAAACAATCTCAACAACAAAAATGCAAAGTGGCGAGAAATTTTCACATCTTGATATGCCTCTCTGTTGATGAAATTTATGTTGACATTATTATTAGATTCTTTTCGTAGTCAGCATAACCATAACTTGAAGAAATGATGAACTCGTGAAGTGTTCACACTCTTTCCCAAAGAGTCAAACTCTGAGACATAAAAAATATCAATGTAGTCGGTAAAAATCATTAGATATGTCTCTGTACCTAGTGTCCTCTCTACCCTTCTAATGGATGTGCTTCTCATCTCTTTCAAACAACTTTGGACATGCCTCAAAGCAATTTGTTGTGCCAAACCCCAATTCTATCGATCTATCCTCTATATATCTTCACTTTTAAGCTTGTGATTTGTTTCAAAGTGTTATAAACTATTCTAACATGATTAAAACTTATCACCTCTTATCATAAAATGAAATCTCGTCGACCGCTAAATAAAGGATTCACTAGCTTTTTGTCATTGTGGATGTAGTCTTGGTCATGCAATCCTGTTACATTGCAACCATTAGACAACCCACTTAGTCTCCACACTTGCAAGGAATTTGATATCAAATACCTTCTGTTGAAGAATAGTCCATCAATATAAGTTATCTTCTTCTACTATGCCCATCTAAGGAATGACCAACACTAGGTCCCAAACTATTTTCCACATGTCTCTTCCACAAAAATTCCATTCTTTCCCATTGTTGGCGAACAAAATTTGCATTGAACCTATTGCATGTTGCATAAGCAACCACAACCAAATGAGGAAGCTTTTCATGTAAAGGGTTTGCAATAATAACACATGCATAATGGCCAATAACAAATGTTGTTCTTAAAAGAATTTGTTATGATATCAAAGCCTGCAACTCCCTCACTAATGGTTATGAAGAAATGTGATTAACATTGATGTTCTTACTTATTACCACAAAAACCCACCAATGTATCACTTTTTGCTACCCACCTAGAATACTTTCTCACAACAGTTTCATCTTCAACAAGGTAGACAGTAATTGGACCATCTATACCATGTTTAGTTTTATAAGAAGTATACACTTTTCCTGCTGCCTAAAAAATGTAGTCATGCTCCCCTGGGATGTATGCCAATGACTTTCTAATTTGCCTCAAAGTTGTAGAAATTAAAGGACCATCCATATTCAAGATAATATAGCTATGTAATCTAGGACCTCCCCATAACTTGATCATCTCATAAAGGGATTTAGTGGATTTACTATACCTTCTCCTCGCCTTTGGATGCATCAGGTTGTGAAAGACATCCTTGACAAAATCGCAAACTGTGCTGCACATCTTTACCTTGTAATTTTCCTTGTTTATGTGCCTCACACACATCCTTGCAAAACCTAAAGACATCCTTCCTTTCAATTGATTCAAACAACTTCTCCTTTAGGGATCTCATTCTAACAAAGAGTATAGCAACGCTTGTCTTTCCCCACCAAAGAGCTTGCATTGTTGATCTTTGGTTAGCATTTGAAACCCTAGCAGCTATTCTGAGTTCATTTTGAGTCAAATAGTCTAGTCTTATCCCTCTCCTAGTATCCCTCCCATGTCTTTTATTGGCACATTTTGATCCACGATATAAATGCATCCTAAAATCATCACATTCTAGAATCATCGTACAAAAGTTGCATCTCAATGATTCGAATGGGATCCCTGTCTCAGCAGTCCTCTTGCAATGAATATGCCTATATGTGTTATCAATACAATATTAATTACCCTCATAACATAGCATCATCTTGGTATGTGTCTCTATGGCCCATAATTTTCCACCCCTTTGATCATCCATTAGGAAATTTGTGTCTAATATCTCTCCATTTCTACTAATATAGGAATACCAATACCCCCAACATTATAGCATCAATGGCAATGAATAACCTTTAATAAGATGATTAAAAAAATGAACAAATTACAACATATCATATTCAAAATAAATTTGAACTTGGGTAGTTAACACACCTGAAGTAGAAGGATTTGCACTTGTAGAACCCCTGTGTAATACGGATGGTGATGATGGGACCAAGAACCTAGTAAAACTTTTTTGGGACTTATCGTTGGTATGATTTTGGGTCTCCTAGTTGTGCCACTCCTTAAAACAATCTTATCATGTAAATCCTCATATGCAGTAGTGGTGTGCTTCTTTGATTTAATGTGTTCATTTAGAGAACTGACAATATTACCACTTGTTGGCACCAAACAAAACCATTTATTGCATTGTGTACATTCTACTCTTAATTTTTTCTTATCCTCATAGCCTGCAAGTGTGGCTTCCACCACCTTCAACAAATTAGGCTCTTGTATCTTGTTGAAATCATTTAGAAGTTTAATTGCTTGATTAATCTCAAATAGATCTCTAACCACAGTTGTCTTCTTTTCTATGCTACTTGAATGATTTTCACCATTTCCCTCCATTAAAATATGATGTTGATGGGATATTATTTTCATATGATTATTTCTAAAGTTATGAACTATTTGTGCTGCCATGGATACTTCCCCTGTTCCATAATCAATGCCACAACTTTCACAATGGATGTTTATTTTAGGTTCTCACTTTTTTAATATGCTATGAGAGTAAGTTTCTCATCGACAAATTCTTTCATTAAACTATTCAATTTCTGATTCCAAGATGCCAATACATTAAGATCAACAACTATGGTTTGTTCCACTGACTCGGACCCATCTCCAACTCTTGGTTGTTTATGCATACCTACCTCCACACTCTCTCTATTGTGTTGAGGGTTTGGTGTACTTTCCACTATATTTGACTCGATCGTACCAACATACACTGTTTCATGTTTCTTCTTAATGCCAATAAGTGTTGTTGTAACTTTCCTTTTTTGTTCTTTCTTTGTATTTAAAGGATGCCCAAACACACTGATAAAATTGAAAGGATATTCAGTGAGTTCATCATCCACAATTTCACGACGAATGTCAACAAGTGTACAACCTTTTTGGACAAATGACCATGCCAACAACAAAAATTTCTTCACCGGTAACAATTACATATTCCATATCTACAATTGGATCCATTTGCATTATTTTCCACATGTACCTATCAGTTGGTTAAGTAATGGATAAAATGTTTGGTTATAATCTTGCTATGAAATGATGTGTATTTTCATCTTGGTGCATCCATAATTAAATGAAAAAAGAAAGTCAAATTTACACATGAAGGGATTGATTTGGAAATGGGAAAATTAAGAGTTAATGAAGGTTTTTGTTTTCCTTGGCAGTTGCCCCGATGAACTATTTATTTTCCTTGCTACTCCAATTGGGCTTACTGAGGCAAGATTTATGAGATCTTTTAGTTTCAGATAAGTGTAAATCAACATTTGTTACTTGGACAAAATGACATAGCTTCACACGAAATTGCAATTACATTCCGTAAGATTGCAAATCTCCATTTTTGGTGGCAGAATCTACCATCTATGAAGCAATAGAAAGGATAAAACAAAGATTACACTGGAACTCGATGAGTTGATTTTCTACCAAAACTAAAAATTAATTGAGTGAATTATCCAATCGTATCTATTTTTGCAGTCAAAGGTGCAATATGTAGGTTTGAACATAATAGGTGGTAGATGGATGAAGGGGTCTTATCCTTTTTCACAAAATGACGATGATATGTAGCAAATTGAAAATTTGGGCAATAATTTCATAAACAAATCCCAAAAAGGTTTGTTTTTAGATTTGTTTCTATCATCAGGATATGAAATCTATGAAGGCTATAAAGCATTGGTTCCTTCATCAAGATTTTGTATAGAAAATGGCAAATTCCTTTGGTGTTAAGTGTTTGTGTGAGAGGACGAACAATCTCAAAGAATCCCCAAAGGAGCAGATTGCCTGCCCATTCAATAAAGGGAATGATGACGAGAAGATGTCTGTGATAAACATCTTAGGGATGGATTTTTGAGCTAATGGGCATGTACATGATGAAATTATTTATGAAAACTTGTTCTCCCCCATCGTCCAGATTTTGGGATATGCCCTTGATGCTTATGGTATTGTGCATCACACGGTGAAGGAGGAGAATGCTCAAGGTCTTAAGACTGCACTGGGGATCCTTGAGATTGTGCCACAGTCAAAGATCATGCTTGGTTTTTTTTCTCTTAATGCAAAAGGCATAAATACCAAAATGGCTAAAGCATGGAAGTTATTCAAAGTTGGGGTAGGCCATAAATACAACTTGGATGATTTTGAGGCCTTCATGAATGATAATGGTGATCTGTTCCTTGTAGAGATCGTAGAAAGGTTGAAAGTAATTGGAAAGGGGATTGGTTATCTGTATCACTAATCACCCGTGTGTCCCCTCTCTTATCAATGATCCCCCGTATGTCCCTATGGTGTTCCCCCTCTTAATATCTATGTTCTTATTTTCAATTTTTGAACATATGGGAGCTGCCCCCTTATGGTAGTACTTATGTAAAAAAACTATAGTTTTCTAAAATATTATGTTGTCATGACAGTTTCATTTCCTCTATTTGAGATCTCCATACTTGCTCATGGGCATTTTTTATAATGTTTTTCTATTGGTATTGTTAGATATTGTAAACTGCAATTAGTATTCACTAGCTCTTACATACAGATCAGATGATGGTTCTTCATGTGTTCTTCACCCTATTCTACTATTTTTTTCACAAATGTAACAGTGCTTTCCATGGTTGACATTACTAAGTTAAAACAGATGAATGAGAATAATAGTTAAATGGAGGGGACAAGATTTTTTCTAAATACTTGATTAAGTATTGTTCCTCGGTCCTCTTTGATTGTAAATCTTGATAAGGGCTTGAAGTTATAGGTTTCCGTGAGGTTTACTTCTCGCCTTCTAAATGAACACTATTTGACTCAAAATGAATATAATTTAAATTCAAAAACAGATTTACTGCATCCAACTTATCCTCTGTGACGCCAATTTGTGCCTATGTTCAAATTGTTCTCACTTTTTGGCGGCATTTAACAAGCCAACATAAAATATATTGTGGCTAATATATTTAACACTAACCACAATATATATATATATATATATATATATATATGTCGGCTAGTTAGCCATTTCATCTAAGTGAAATGTACTCAACAAAACAAAACTCACCGGTAAAATTTAGAGTTTCAGCAAAGTCCAAATCTCATCTTGCCTACTTGAAGATGTATACATGGAGGCACACATCAGAAGGGATGACCATCAAATTTTTTTTGTTATAGCTAATTCTTTTGAAATTTTTACTCCCGTGATCCATCGATGATGATACATGTGGAAGTCCTATGTCCAACCCCTACTTCTGATATTTGACAAATAAAAAATACCTTTGAATATTCGTATTCAGGATAGCAATTTATAAAACCCCTACATCCTTAAAATATCAACAATATATTGCTTTTGATTTTGGGGATATTACCCAATATAAATGCATGTGATATCATATTGCCTAGCGGGTGAAACCCCCATGAGAAGAGAATAGGAGGTATAAGGATAAGGTATCAAAAATTACAGATTTGATCAAGGGATCAGAGAAAGAAAGGAGTCTTGCAAAAATGCTAGAATAGAACTAGAACATGTATCCTTTGGAGTCAAGAGAAGAATGGGATATAGAAGAATATGATGAATTAGTAATTTTGGAACCCAGATTCCTAAGTCAATCTGCAGCCTCTCTCTTTGGCAAATCCAAAAAGGGAAGGGGAAAAAAATCAAATAAACAAAAGAGAGAAGAGGAGGCAGGGGAGAAAGGCTTTCTTGGTATTGAGAAGTTTCTCACACCATTTAAGGGAGCAACACATTCCCTTGGACATCAATAAAAATCCTTACTTGGAATATTAGGGGTCTTTCGACCCTTGAGAAAAGATGCTTGGTCAAGCGTCATTTGGAGAAAATCAAGTTGGATTTAATATTTTTGCAAGAAATCAAGGTAAATTCCAATGTTGGAGAAGGCTTTATAAAATACTGTAAGTCTTGGAAAGGTATATTTATAGATGCACAAGGATCGGCTTGTGGACTGGGGATATTATGGTAGGAAGATTATTTTGATGTGTCTCTCATAGATTTCTCAAATCAATGGATGCTATGTGAAGTTAAATAAAATTTAAATAATTGGAGCTTTTATGCATTTAATGTTTATGGACCGATCAAAAACTTTTATAAAATAAACCCTTCGTAGGAAATAATTTCTAAAAAACAATTGGTTGGAAAAAACATCATTTTAGGGGAGGTTTCAATACCTTGCTCGATCTCAGGGAGAAAAAAAGGGATGTGTTTGGTCTAGTAACAAGAAGATGTTGGACTTTTAATAATTTGTGGTTAAGATGGAAGTAGTACATTGTGAACTAAAGAATGGTATGTTTACATGGAATAACCGCAGATTGGGATTCATCGATACCATGGAGAGGATGGACCATTTTTTTGTGGGACGGGTATGAATGAAGGATAATATTTCTTGTGAATCATTTATTCATTTGATTTCTATGTCAAACCACTTTCTGATCACTTTGGAATTAAGAACAATGAGAAAATAAGAAATGGTTTTTTCAAAATTTCTAACATGTGGTGGAGGGAGTCTTCATGGAGGAAAAGTTTTGGGATTGATGGATTGAAAGTGATATTTACGAAGGTACTATCTCCTTTTATTTCATTAAAAGGTTAAATTTTTTGAAATGAAAATTGAGAACTTGGAACAAATAAGTTTTCAAAAATATCTTTGCAGAAAAAGAGAAAGTGGAAAGAGAGCTTAAGGAGTTAAATGAAAAAGTTATTTGTTCCAAAATGTTTGAGGAGGACTACAAGAAATAAAAGTATCTCAAAGAATTATAGTTGAATCACTTAGCCAGGGAAGAATTATATTGGAGAGAAAAGACTAGGGAAAGTTGATTAGTCGCAGGAGATCTTGATACAATTTTTTTTCATGCATTAGTTAAATGTAGAAGGGCTAGGAATATAACTGAATAAATTTTATCTATAGATGAGAGCATTATTAGGGAGCCAAAAAAGATTGAAGAAGAGACAATTCTCCACTTTAAAGAAATTTTGGCTAGTGGAGTAGGCATTTATTCTCAAGAAGAGGAGGAAATTTTAGAGAAAATCCCTACTTGTATTATTGAAGAAGACAATAAGAGCCTTTTAAAATCATTCTCATTGGAGGAAATTAGGAAAGCAACTTTTCAACTTCACCTAGAGAAAACCCCGAGGCCAAATGGGTTGTCGGCTAAATTTTATCAAAGGTGTTGGAATTTTATTGCTCAAGATGTGTAGAAGATATCAAGAAGAAAAAGAAATTTGTTAAAGATATCAACAACACAATCATTTCCTTGATTCTCAAAAAAGGAGTGTAAAAATTTCAGGGACTATAGGCCAATTTCACTTTGTAATACTATTTATAAAAAAATTACAAAAGCCTTGGCTAATAGATACAAGAAGATCCTAGAGAAGATTATCTCTAAAGAACATAATGGTTTTATTCTAGGAAGGGAGATCATTGATAGTATCATAGTTACAAATGAAGCGGTTCAAACGATCAATAAGGAGAAATAAAATGGTAGGCTTATCATGTTAAATATTAGTAAGGCATATGATAGAGTTAAATGAGAATTATTGATCGCAATATTTAAAAAATTCGGTTTGAGTGAAGAGTGGATTGATATTATTAAAGTTTACATTTCTACTCCATGATATTCTATTTTGGTGAATGGATCTATATGTGGCTTTTTTGAGGCTACTAATGGGCCGTGTCAAGGCGATCCAATGTCTCCATTCTTTTTTTTGACAATGGTTGAAGTGATGGGTAGACCTTTTAATAAATTAAAGAATAATGGAATTTGGAAAGGAATTCAAGTGGCAAAAGGTATTACTTTATCCCACTCACGATTTGCAGATGATACATATATGGGGAGGCATCAGTTAGAGAGGCTGAAGTAATAAGAAATGCAATTAATAAATATTCTAAGGTGTCTAGACAAATTTTGAATTTTGAAAAATCATAAGTGTTTTTATTTAATATTAATAAAGTTAGTCAAAGGAGGATAGCAAATGTGTTGGGTATCTCATATTTTATTTTACCATCGAAATACTTGGGAGCTCCCTTGATAAATGGGGAGTGCAACGCTGCTCAATGGGAGGAGACAATCAATAATTGTATAAACAAAATTGCCTCATGGAAAAATAAATGGTTATCTCTCGCTGGGAGGATATCAACGATAAAATCAAGGTTTTGGTGGTAGTTCCAATATATGTTATGTCTTGCTTTAAAATGACATGCAAGGCCGATTACAAACTCGAGGGAACTATAAAAAAAATTCTTGGGGAAGGCTCCTAAGGGGACAACAAGATTCCTTTAATAGGGTGGAATTTGGCATGTAAATCGAAGGAGAGGGGAGGAGCAGGTTTGAGGTATATGTGAAACAAAATAGAGCATTGGAGGCCAAATTAATATGGAAAGTATATAAATAACTAGATAGACTTTGGACAAAAATTATAAGGAAACAATATCTGGACCAAGAAGAGCCGCTAAGGGTCAATGGAAAATTTGGAGGGAGGCTCGACAATATGGAAATTTATGTGGGATAGTAGGCCTATAATCACCAATCGTGTTTCATAAAAATAAGCAATGAGAAAGAGGTGAAGCTATGGGTGGACTCTTGGAATGGTGAAAGAACAATCATTGATTTGCTAGGAAATCTAGATTGGATCCTCTTGGTTGCTAAAAGATTTGGCCATATGGTGGATAAGTACATTCTTAGGGGGCCAAGAGTGATGCAAGATAATTTCTTGTGGGTGGACGTAGGAAGATTGAGCATTCTAGAGAGATGTGAAGGCAATGCAAGATATTTTACAGAAAAGAAAGATCATCCTTACAGATGAAGTGGTTTGAGCAGTGGTTGAACTTCATGAGATTATTTGGTTAGACTAGGATATGGAATTCAAAACGAGTTTGAGAGAAGCATAGATTGGTCGTAGAGGCTCTGCTAGCACACATTTGTACTCCCAAAAGCAATAACTTTCCTTTGGGTGGCTTTGCATAAGAGAATTTTAATAGGAGACCAATATTATTTGATTGGGGTTCAGGGCCCAAGGTAATGCCCACTATGCTTTAAAGACAATGAATTAGCCAACCACCTTCTATTGAACTGTTCCTTTGCAACAACCTGTTGGGATTGGCTATTATCTCTTTTAAGCTAATGTTGTGCTTGGCAGAATAATTTATTGGAATTTCTTAAAAGTTGGCCAAGCAAAGACAAAAAGAATTCGTGGAGCGACATTTGGATTCTTGCACCCTCGATGCTAGTTTGACATGTTTGGAAGGAAAGAAATAGAAGAGTTTTTCAGGATAAGAGCATTCCATTGGAGGAGGTTATTGGTAAAATAAAAGAAGGAATATGTGAAGTGACAAATTCAAACCAAAATTTAAGAAGAGTCTTTACTTCATTTCCTAGGATGTAGAGATATAGAAGAATCTGGGGATATTAAAATGAACAACTATATTAACTCCAATAAAGGCATGAACAAAAAGAGAGGATATCTAGACATAATAAACTGGCCAAAATAATCTTGGACACAATAACCCCGTCATAATAACCCAAGGATAAAATAACCTAGGGTCATAATAACCCATGGACAAAATAACCTGTGGTCATTTTAGAACAAGCTAGTAAACTAGAAATGACATAAAATCAATTAGAACATTAGAATTTAGATCATGTAGAAGGAATTAAAGCAAGTTGACAGAACATTTTAAATGGAGGCCATGAAAACTACAAAAGTGAAACAATATTGAAAGCCATCATGCATATCATGCAATATCTGGACATAATAACTTGACCAAAATAACCCTGGACACAATAACCCCGTCATAATAACCCAAGGACCAAATAACCTAGGGTCATAATAACCCATAGATAGAATAACTCATGGTCAAAATAACCCATGGATAGAATAATCTGTGGTCATTTTAGATCAAGCTAGTAATCTAGAAATGACATAAAATCAATTAGAACATTAAAATTTAGATTGTGTAGAAGGAATTAAACCAAGCTGAGAGAACATTTTAAATGGAGGCTATGGAGACTGCTAAAGTGAAGCAATATAAAAAACCATCATGCACATGGTTCTATCTAGAAGGGAGTACTGTGAATGATTGCATCCCCAATGTTTGAAGTGTGGATATTTTTCCAATTCTTATGTCGAATTTTTGCTCCAATTTGCACTGCTATCTCTTCATGTGCCCAAATGACCATAAATAGTCACAAAAACTATATTAAACTAAATTATAAATACGATTACAAAGAACATAAACAAGCATGACAAAAGATTAGGTAACATTAATTTTTAAGATATAAAAAGGGATTGTGAGGCACCATAGAGGCTATTTAAGTCATTTTTAGACCATATCCATTATATACCCCTAAAATAGCCTTAAAACACCTTTAATATGCTTAAATGACCTATAAAATGGTAAATAATTACAACTAAAAAGGCAATTTCATGGGAATAAGCTAATTAAGAGTTATTATGAAAAGAAATAAGTGAAAAAGGCATTATGAAGAGGCATTAAGAAGATATATAAAGTGGTAGAATTAAGAGAAGTAAAGAAAGGAAGAAGGGGAGAAGAAGTAAGAGTGTGTAGAGATAATAAGAAGAGGAGAAATCCAAATTAATAAAAGAAGATATTTTGTAATATTTTTTTTTAACATTATTTTAAATTTTCCTAGGGTTCTCTAAAAAATTGTACAAATATCAATATACTTTTAGGTAACCAACACATTCTTCATAATTTTTAATATATGCAATGCCTCTTCAGTTTTTAACAAGTCAAAAAATAAGAAATTACTTATTTTAAACGGTTACACGTTTTTTGCTTCATCGTCAAGGCATCAATAAAACAATTTGGCATTGTTAAGAATATTTTACAAATAAATGTTCAAGTTGGTGCTATACTACAACACAAACATAATTCGATGATGTGATTAGCAGTACAAAATATAATCATGCTCCAAAACCCGAGATGATCATTGTCAAACAAAAAGTGAATGAAATGAAAGACATGGCGTGCTTGAATCAAGATTCTACAAGAAATATCATTATTGCTTCACATTCTAATATTTCATTACCCGTAGCAGGAGCAATACCATCAACCAATGCATTATCCAAAATGATTTAAAGAAAAAGATTAAGATTTGAAGCACCACCACCAAATCTTCATATATCGTCAAATCTTATCTTACCAATTGAATATACAATTACCGATAGAGGGGAAAAGTTTATTTTTCATGACAGTAATGATGAGAGTTTATTTTTTAATATTCATCACAACACAAAATTTGCAATTACTAAAAGAATTTGAAATTTGGTTTAGTGACGGTACATTTAAAACAGTGCCAAGTATTTTTCAACAGTTGTACATGATTCATGGCTTGAAAACAGATGCAATATTTCCACTCATTTATATTCTTATGACCAACAAAATAGGAATCACTTATACACAAGTAATTGTAGAATTAAAACTACTTCAACCTGATCTAAATCCCAAAAATATACTTATTGATTTTGAATTAGGTTTCATGGGAGTTGTTTTTGAATTTTTTCGAAATGTCACTATTTGGGGAGGTTTTTTCCATTTCTCTCAATTCTTGTGGGCGGAAGTTCAAGAAGAAGGTCTACAAACACGTTAGTATCAATAAAGTATTTGAATTTGAGATCAAGAAACTTGTTGCATTAGCTTTTGTGCCTCACATAGATGTAATTGATGCATTTGAAACACTTATACAATCTCCTTATTATACACAACATGGGGAGACTTTGCAACCCATAATTGATTATTTTGAAGACACGTGGATTGGTAGACTAACCAAAAGAGGCAACTGACAATCACCCAAGTTTCCAATCACAATGTGGAATTGCTATTCAGCTATTCAAGATGGTCTTCCCGCAACCAATAATACTATTGAGGGATGGCACAGAGGATTTAGTGAATTACTTCAAGCATCGCACAACTCAGTCTGGAAATTTATCAAAGCAGTGAAAAAAGAACAGGGTCTCCAAGAGAATAAAAGAGAGAAATATATGGCTAGATACACTAGGCAACCAAGTAAGAAAAATTACCATGAACTCAAAGAAAGACTAAAAAGACTGGTTGATGGTCATGACAACCATAACATTTTAGATTATACAAGAGGCATCACTCATAATTTGACACTTTAATTGAAAATTTGAATAATAATTTTTTTAGCAACATACATGTAATTTATAAATTTTATTTTCCTTTCTCTATATTCTCACGGGTTATTCTGACCATGAGTTATTTTGGCTTGGGTTATTATGACCTTGGGTTATTTTGTCCTTGGTTATTGTGACCAGGTCATTTTGTCTAGGCTACAACTACCTTTGGAGTCTTTTCTTTGGTAGAGGCTTCAGATGAGCCAACTAGTCTTCCAGAATGCCTATATTAAGTAATCTCCTCTTCAGTTATGTTTTCCTTTAGCCATTGACTTGTGAATGACTTTCCTCACATTATTTTCTCGAGTCTTCTTTGAATGTTCCATGTGAATCTTCAAAGACTTTTCGGCTACCATTCTGAATTATTCTTGGGTTTCATCCACAGGGTTCTTCAGTAATACTTGAGATATGCCCTCTATCATTTTGTTAGTAACCTCATAGCCAAATGGTGGAATCCAAATTTTCCTTGGCACAACAGCTTCCATGAAACATTTGTCAGTTGTGAACACAAAAGTGATATCATCTTTGTATTTTTCAACCATTTCCTTGGGAGTTCTTTGTCTCCTTTGCATATTAGTTGAAAAGGGGAAAAATAGGCGGTGAACGCGTCTTCCCTTGTCACATCATTAGTAAATCTCCTCAACCTATCTGCAAGATCTGGTGACCTACCTGTCTGGCCGGTGACCAAAGAATTTTTCCTTGACTAGGAACCTCTTGCAAAAAATAGAACAAAATACACAGTGCTAGGGTTCCATACCTGAAAGGGTGTTTCTTCTTTATGTACTACACAAGATTTTCCAGGAATTGTTGCCTTAAGTTTTTGTAGAGATCAAAATCCTTGTTAAACTCAACTATCCTTAAGTAATGTTCACGATTGTGGTAGAAACAGAATTATCTCGATTGGTGAGGTAGAGTTTATTTCCTATGATCATTGATAGATACTTTACTATTGTGATCTTAACGAAAGAGATAGATAGAGAAATTTCATCATGGGTTGCTCCTATCAGGTCTATAACATCCTTGTTCCTTGCTGATTTTGGAACAGGAATGTCCCCGAAATCGCTCAAACCAATAATAGCCCTCATTACTTCCTTAGTGATAAGATGGGTATGATCTAATCACAAGAACTCGTCGTGGAATCTACTCATTGCCAATTTAACCCATTTTTCTTCATAGAAAAATTTGGGAAAATCATGCCAAGTATTCAATTTATTTTCTACTAGGGTTTTGAATTTAGGTTTTACCTGACCATTCTTTCCAACCATCTTGTATGTCCATAGATCCAACAATTTCTCATGGTGATTGAATTCATCAAGATTCACATTAAAGTATGACCAGATATCTTCAGCCAACACAACCCCAATGGGTATGCTTGAAAATGCGCTAGCTAGATCAACCTCCATCACCTTATACAAAGTTTTCTCAAATTCTGGGGGAGGTTTAGTTGCAATATCAACAACAATAGGAGTGGCCATGGTCATAGATTCAACAAATTTCAATTGAGGTTGATTCATCGGGAAAGCCTAATTTCCTTGATTGTCTTCAACACTTATAATGCCTATTCGATTCACTGTTAGATAAGATTTGTCAAAAAATCCGCTTTTAACCTTTCATCAATTTTTTCACATTAAATGCTTATTCATTGTCATCCACTACCTCGATTTGTGCAATGACATGTCAGACGTCCGTGATAAGTTATGATTTCAATATACTTAGCCATACCTGCACACACTCTACTATGTCGTTACTACAACCTCACTTTCTTTGGTAGGGGAAAAGGATATTTCTTTGATTACTTCCCCTAGGCCAAAGCCACATGTTCTTCGGTTTCTAGATGAAGTACCTGCACTAGATCTAGGTGCATCCATAGTCTCTTTCTTCTTTGAGCTCTTTTTCATCTCAACCTTCACATCTTCTATATTGATCTTCTTTGTTGGTTTATTTGGAGCCTTGACCTCACACCTTCTGCATTGCCTTGCCATGTGTCCAGATCTATTGCAGTTGTAGCATTTGATATTTATCGGAGCTTGTATTGACCTGCACTAGTTAGCTTTATGTCCAAAAATCTTGCATGTATAATATTGACCTTCAAAATGATTATATCTATTTTGGTTTATGACTGGATTCCTACATTGTTTAGATTTTTGACCATATTTATTGCATGCATAATTAGAAATTATATTCATGTTATTCCTACATTCTACTACCTTATGACCTATTTTATTGTATTTATAACAAGAGCCATTAAAGGAGGTACTCCTTTTACTTACTTGTCACTTGACCGGTGACTTATCTTTGTCCTCCTTCCAGTGCATTTGTTGGACTCTAAAGCTTTTGCTGGAAGTGGATACTCTTTGTGATTGTGTTGGATTGTGAACATTCACCAAATTCTGATCTTGCATCATTTTTGTTTTCCAAATGCTTCTTCATATCTATCATCTTATCAGACTTATCGGAATCGGGTTTGCTTTCTTTTTTCTTTGCGTTCTCTAGATGTACCTTTAGAGTCGTTACTTCTTGTTTTAGCTTTTCACACTCTTTTGATTTGCATTTCACCATTTTGTTCAAATACTTCTTCATCTTCTCATTATCTTCACTTTTGAATTTTAGATTTGTGATAGTACCATTTGCTTGCTTGAGCTCTTCACTGACTTCTTTATGCCTTATTTTAAACTTTTGTATTTGTTCTCTTAGCTTCTTAATGCATTCATTTACTAGCTGGATATTTTCTTTTAGATCTTTGTTTTCACTTTCTATTGCCTCAAGATCCTCAAGAGAATTCCTAGGATATTTTCTTAAATCTACAAGTTCAACTTTCCAAATCTCCTTTAAGTGGTTAAACTCTTCTAAAGGACTTGGCTCTGATACCAATTGTTGCATATCTAGAATATTGAGAAGGGAGGGGTGAATCAATATTCCCTTGAACTTATTAAAAATTATAACTAACCTTGACCGCATAACATAATTTAAATACGGTAAAGGAAATTAACACGAAACTGTAGCGTCCTAAAATTGTGACACTTGCAATTTCGACTGCATTTCGGTCTTCACGATGGCGACGCAACAGGCAACCTGAATGGAGACCCCAAAACTTGCTCACGACACTGAAAACTGCATTTTTCAAGCACCCTGGCCTGAACCTCCTTGCACCTTGCTGTCCCGGGAGGTGGGACCAGAGCGCCCTGGTCCCTAGGTCCTATTTTGGGCCCGGTCTCCAAAGGGGCTCGGGTCTTTTTGTTTGCAATTTGGAAATTACATTTCCTGGTCGGCCTAAGGTCGGGAAAATCAGTCTATCAGCCCTAAATGACAAGTATATAAACTACATTTTTCTCTCTCATTTGGCATGAGGAGGATATATGTAAAAAGCGTGGAAACTATACTCAAGCATTCAAGCATTCAAGCATTCCTTCTAAGTCTCCATTCAAGGCTAAGTGTTGCATTCAAGTCAAGGATTCAACCATTGAAGAGGAGATCATATACTACATGTTACATACAACATACAACATACAACATCTATACCTTTGCACATAAGGATACAAACATCCTTAGAACAAGGTATTAGTACTTGTTTTATAGTCATTTACATTTACAGCTCTTGCTCATTTCTTGGTTAATTCCAAAATCGAGGTTTGACCTAAAGGCAAACCCCTAATCCCTAACCCCCCAATCGTCTTCGCTTTTCTGTGTGTAGGTTGCAGGTACGCGGCTGAGATTGAAGATCTGGAATCCTTGTGCAGAGACGAACCGAGCCCCCTTCGTTTGACGGATTTTTCGGAGGACCGTGGCGCCGGGCGCCATCGTCCCAACAACTTTTGCTCAAATTTGCAGGACAGCGCCGTATCGACATTTTACTGCTAATTCCAGGTCCGCAACTTCATACTATAACCCAAACTCAGTTTATAAGCGAATCTTTATGACTTTCTATGCATGCTTAGCTTAATTCTCCTATGCACATTCTTTACAAAAGAGGGTAGCCTTGCTTTCCTAACCCTTGAAATTCATTTAGCATCCAATCTTACATTGTGTGGGATTGGATCTAGTGGGTTTCAACCCCTCTTTTGAATGTAAAGTCTCTCCCCTAAGTGAAAACCATCGAATCCTAGCGAACCTCCCTTCTCTCTCCTCGGAGTTGGAAGAGGGGAGAACAACTAGGGTTCGATCGAGATTTTCCGCTTTACATTTTGGTGAACCCGACGTGAACATCCTTTCTGATTTTTCATGCTTAGATCTAAAAAAAAATTGATTACATTTCCATGTTTGATCTTTTGCAAAATTTTAGAGGTGATTGCATAAAAACCCTAAAATTTCTTTTTAGTAATTAAACTTGTGAAATGCTTAGTTGTTGATGTTTGTTTCAGATCTGCCCTTCTATTACAAATTTTCAATTCATATCTGTGCTTTAATTTTGAAAATTAAGCGGTTAAATGTCAAAACCCTAATTTTTGAAACCCTCTTAATTCAACCTTTGTCCGACAATTTGACCAATCAAAACATCTCCAAATCAGTTGTAACTTTGGATTCTGCAATAAAATCACAATATCTTTCATCCCTGAAAATTTGGAAAAAATTTGCGAGGACCGTGTTGCACTCCGAGCGCCATCGTCCCCGACATTTTTTCCAAAATTTCGGGAGCGAGATCTTGCTGTATTTTCTTGCTAAAATCCAGAATTTTGGCTGATTTTGTCAATTATAACACTTTCAAAATTACAGTCAAATTTGGTCTTGCGATTGCTTGGTCTAAGGCTTCTAATCATTCAAAAATCATTGAAATTGAAATTTTGTGTCAAAATTGTGTTCTTACTGTCCTAAATCTGAAAATTGTGTTTGCATTCATTCGAAATTTCAGTGCTTTATTCAAATTCTTGCATTTTGTGACTTTTGAAATTAAGTGCTTAATTACAACAACTTTGATTTCCGCTTTCAAAATTGAATTTTGCGTGAAATTGAGTCAATTTTCAAATTTCAAAATTTGCATTGCTCTTGACATTCCCTCTAAAATCATAAAATTCGAAATTTCAGTTTCCCTCTCTTTTTCAAAATTCAAAATTTTGCATTTTTCGACAATCTTGATAGGGTTCAATTTTGAGATTGCAACTTTAATTTGGCCTATCTACAGATCGTAAAATCACTCAATTTTTTCATATTAGCTTTAAAATCATCATACCTTTCATCCCTGCAAATTTTGAAAAAAATTGCAGGGACCGTGTTGCACTCCGGGCGCCACGGTCCCGGACATTTTTTCCGAAATTTCGGGAGACTGTTGTGATTGCATTTAACAGCTTAAATCCAGAAGATTGGCTGATTTTACTGAAAATTGCTACCTCTAAATTCAAAATCTTCTCTCTCTTTCTAGTGCATGAGTTTTACAACAATAAGCCCTACCTACACTATTCCCGTTAGACGAAGCCGTAGAATTAAGTCTTTCCAAGGTTTAATTACTGAGGAAATGGAACCTAATTTGAATAGCCTTTTTAACGAGGACATGGGTAATTCCTCTAATCCTCCTAATGATGAAGAAGCTCTCCATGAGGTTTCCGTAGAACAACTTTCAAAATTGGATAACCAATTTGACGATTTTCGACAATGGATGTCTCAAGAATACCCTGATAGTCAAGCTCTTCCTTTAATTAAGGGTCTAAAACGTATGCTTCAAAGTGATAAGAATGGAATTGATATTTTGCATGGTATTGTACACATTGTGGATTCAAATGTGATGCCTATGAAGAGTTGTGCCAAAACCTTAGGTTATACACAACCTCCTACACAAGACAATCATTCTATTCCTTTGACAACTCCTATTGCTAGTATACCTACCTTTACATCAAACATCATGACTACTTCTATACAAGACATTCCTCCTATGATCACCAGTCATGGGGGCAACCCTTCTTCTTCAATTAACCCTCTTCCTTCATTCAATCCGACTTCTTCATTCATCCCTCCAATGAGTGTTCCTATTACATCTCCACAAATGAACATGACGCAAGGGGGCAATTCATTTAATCATTCCATTCCTCCTTGTAGTGTTCCTCCTGTCCAATCATCTCCTATGACTAATTATCATAGGGTCCCACCACCTTACTCTTTACCTTCTTTCAATAACATAACACCTCCATCTCAATCTAACACATCCAATATGAATTCTTCGACTGAAGCGACCATTAACAATCTTGCACAAACTGTCTCTTCTTTACAGCAACAAATTGCCTCTATGAATCAATCTAAGTTTAGTGTGCCCACATTTGATGTTGCGAGCCCACTTTCTCTTGACATTGTTCGAGCTATTCCCCCTAAACATGTTGAAATTCCACATTTGGAACTTTATAATGGTAAAGGAGATCCTCTAACACATGTTAAGACTTTTCAAACAATATGTACCGATTTTGCTTATGACCAAAGGTTGCTTGCAAAACTGTTCACTAGAACATTAAGAGACAAAGCCCTACAATGGTATTGCTCGTTGCCTTCTTATTCTATTACTTCTTTCGAACAACTTGCAAATGCTTTCATTCAACAATTTCAGAACAATATAAGTCCTAAAGTTACTTTGATTGATTTAATGCATTGTAAACAAGGTGTTAAAGAAAAAGTGACTGATTTCATTGGTAGATATAAGCATTTGTATGCTCAAATTTCTTTTCCAGTGCCTGATAATGATATTCAAAGAATCTTTATTTCTAATTTGCAAAAAGATATTCGAGACAAACTTCTGTTTTCTGAGTTTACTTCTTTCCAACAGTTGTGTGCAACTCTTCACAATTATCAACTAACTGTGAGTCAAATGGAACAATCACATCCTATGGCTCCGAGTGATAAGGGTGATAGCAGTCAACAACCATTTGGAAAGTTTAAACCGAACAGAGATTCCATCAAATTCAATGAAAACATCATCAACAACAATGTGAATGCAGCATCAGGTGTGCCTCCTATTTCTAAATTTTTCAAGAAAGAAAGAAAGTATACTCCTTTGAATGAATCATTGCATAGTATTATGAATAAGTTATTGGAACAAAATGTGCTTACTCTTCCTCCTATAAGACAAATTGATCCTGCAAAGATTACTTCACCTTATTTTGATAACAAAGCCTTTTGTCAATTTCATCGTCAGCCTGGTCATGATACTGAAAAATGTTTTTCTTTAAAGGGTAAAATTCAGGATTTGATTGATAATAATAATATTTCTGTTTCTGGAGTGAATGATAAAGGTAATACATCTGTAGCTCTTCCTAATCAAAATCTTCAGATTTTCACTGATCCATTGCCTTCTCATACCTCTAATGCAATTGAGGCTAATGATTCCTCTCTTTCATCTGATGGTCTTGTGTCTATGACCCTGAATGTGATTAACTTTGTAGAGCAACAAGAAATCCCTGAAGAACCTTCCATCACATTTGATTCCAGTGAAACCATTAGGGCACCTGATGGTCCTTTATACATAGTTGCAAAAGTCAAGAATACACCTTGCCGTGGAGTGCTTATTGATCCTTCGTGCATGATTAATGTTATTACTGAAGAATTTCTTTTTACTTTGCAATTGAATCAAGTGATATATGACAAAACAGATGTGATTGTGAAACTATTTGATGCATTTTCTTCTCCTGCAATTGGTTCTATTACATTGCCTATTGAGGTCCATAACAAATCTCTTGATGTGAACTTTGCTATTATTCCATCTTCCGAACAATTTCGTGTGAAGCTTGGTTATCCTTGGCTATCTTCCATGAAAGCTATTGCTTCTCCTATTCACAAGTGTTTGAAATTTCCCCATAATGGTGAAGTTGTTACTGTCAATCATAGTCTCTTTAAACCAGCTGAAAGAACTTCTAGCGTTCCTATTGATTACTTTTGGCCTAAACAATTCCAATCTCTTCCTCCGCGAAGTGATCATCTTTTCAAATCTTATCAAAAGTGGAAAACAGATATGATCTTATCTCTAAGTGAACCTAGAACACCTAAACTTGACATTCCTATCATTCTTGAGAAGGAAGTTCTTCCTTTGAAAGATAAAACTAATGTCTTTCCTCAAGAAGATTCCCAACCCATCCCTATGGATGTGACTATGTCTATGCCTAATAAACTTCCTAAGAGTGGACCTATACCTCCTCGTCATGATGGACTTGGTCTTCTCCCTAAACCAAATATTCCTCCTTTATATGGAGCAGTTCCTCCTCCTTCTTTTTATAGAGAGAAGAGACCTTTCTCTTCTCCTATTATCCAGCCTAAGAGACCACAACCTAAACACCCAAGTGCTAAGGATGAGAACATTCCTCCTCCTCAGTCTTCTCCACTTCCTACTAAGATTAGACGTAATCATTCTGCACGTGAACGCCGACGAAAGCGTTGTCTTAGGGCTCAGGCAGCTGCTTCTCAAACTTTGCAATCTCCAAAAACACCTTCAACAAGCATTATTCCATTTTCTCCTCAGCTGGACATTGAGCCTAAATCTCCTAAACATAAGATGCATGATGATCTTGATCCTGTGCGAGTTAAAGATCCTATTTTTATAAATCTTGATGACGATATAGATGAAAATGTTACTCCTCTTGCTTCTGATAGTGAATATGAACTTGTTGATGTTGATAACCATTTATCTAATGAATTTTCTAAAGCAGTTATCCTAGCTCCTAGACAAGAACAATGTGGCTCGGAACATGAACATAGCCCTTGTTTGGATCTTGTGATAGCTCCATCTGCTGTGTTGGATATTCCTCCTCTAGCGTGTTCCCTGCCTTCCCGAAACATTGATCAACAAGATCGGGGGGTAGATGACGTGCTAGACTAGTTACATTAGCATAGCAGATTCTTTCCTCCTCTCTTTCGTTACTTCTTCTATATGTTATTCTCATTCTTCTATTTGTTGTCCTTGGTGTTGTCTAATTGAGGACGATGCAAAGCATTGAGATCTCTCGGTCTCTCTCATGTTGACTCAAAAGACACATGTGTTCCCTTCTTCTAGGTGACCTTCCTTGATTGGGGAATGAAGAACAATTATGCATACATACATATGATATATATACATGAATTATCATACAGCATACTGACCCCAAGGAAAGCGAAGTCACCTCGTGCTTTGTGTTTTGTGTCTATTATCCTTGGGTTTATCTCACACTTGGGGGCTAAATCCTTGCGATAACGTGCTCCTTTTCCTTTCTCATTTCTTATGTGTATCACTACGTTAAAACAATCATCCCCGGTGAGGCGTGTGCGATCGCTTTAACGTAGGGGGGCATACATCCCGTTCATATCTTTTCAAGATACTTAAAAATTTCTTGGTAAATTTAACCTGGCCTTGAAAATTTTTGATATCTTTCTTGCATGACTCATAGTGAGGGAACCTTACTACTGACAGTCATGGTTCTCCCTCGTGATCTTCCCTTTTACTTTGTCAATCGAAGTCGTAAGATCCTTAGTCCACTGGGGGCTTGGTGTATCTTGCCTCCTTGACGTGGTGAAAGTTTTTCAATGTTGTTTCCTTGTACTTTACCGGAAGTATGAGCATACGCTTATACTCCCGCTAAAGTGGGGGCTAAATGTAGCGTCCTAAAATTGTGACACTTGCAATTTCGACTGCATTTCGGTCTTCACGATGGCGACGCAACACGCAACCTGAATGGAGACCCCAAAACTTGCTCACGACACTGAAAACTGCATTTTTCAAGCACCCTGGCCTGAACCTCCTTGCACCCTGCTATCCCGGGAGGTGGGACCAGAGCACCCAACGCCCTGGTCCTTCAGGACCAGGGTGCCCAGCGCCCTGGTCCCCAGGACCATGGCGCCCAGCGCCTTGGTCCCTGGGTCCTATTTTGGGCCCGGTCTCCAAAGGGGCTCGGGTCTTTTTGTTTGCAATTTGGAAATTACATTTCCTGGTCGGCCTAAGGTCGGGAAAATCAGTCTATCAGCCCTAAATGACAAGTATATAAACTACATTTTTCTCTCTCATTTGGCATGAGGAGGATATATGTAAAAAGCATGGAAACTATACTCAAGCATTCAAGCATTCAAGCATTCAAGCATTCCTTCTAAGTCTCCATTCAAGGCTAAGTGTTGCATTCAAGTCAAGGATTCAACCATTGAAGAGGAGATCATATACTACATGTTACATACAACATACAACATACAACATCTATACCTTTGCACATAAGGATACAAACATCCTTAGAACAAGGTATTAGTACTTGTTTTACAGTCATTTACATTTACAGCTCTTGCTCATTTCTTGGTTAATTCCAAAACCGGGGTTTGACCTAAAGGCAAACCCCTAATCCCTAACCCCCCAATCGTCTTCGCTTTTCTGTGTGTAGGTTGCAGGTACGCGGCTGAGATTGAAGATCTGGAATCCTTGTGCAGAGACGAACCGAGCCCCCTTCGTTTGACAGATTTTTCGGAGGACCGTGGCGCCGGGCGCCATCGTCCCAACAACTTTTGCTCAAATTTGCAGGACAGCGCCGTATCGACATTTTACTGCTAATTCCAGGTCCGCAGCTTCATACTATAACCCGAACTCAGTTTATAAGCGAATCTTTATGACTTTCTATGCATGCTTAGCTTAATTCTCCTATGCACATTCTTTACAAAAGAGGGTAGCCTTGCTTTCCTAACCCTTGAAATTCATTTAGCATCCAATCTTACATTGTGTGGGATTGGATCTAGTGGGTTTCAACCCCTATTTTGAATGTAAAGTCTCTCCCCTAAGTGAAAACCATCGAATCCTAGCGAACCTCCCTTCTCTCTCCTCGGAGTTGGAAGAGGGGAGAACAACTAGGGTTCGATCGCGATTTTCCGCTTTACAGAAACACATAACACCAAATTTATACGTGGAAAACCCAACATGGGAAAAACCACAAAAAGACTGATCTCTCAAGTATAGTGTAGTATGTAACTGGTTACACAGTACAAAAGGTGGCTCACTATCAAAAGGCTCACTGCCCAAATACAAAAAGGCTCACTGCTGGATGATAGGCTTATAGTCATATTACAAAATTGAATTGCTAGAATTGCATCTGACATATGCGTGAAATATAGTTTGTTGAAGTACACAAAATGATTTTACATCCACCGTACATACATTGCTTAACAAGATTCACATTCATAAATGTTTTTGCATGTACAATATGTACACATTAGCTATTATTCAACAACTATATCTATATCTTGCAAAAACTGTTGTTTATATATCCGCACCAAAGAGTTATGATAGGTCGACTCAACCGGAGAGAGGATGAGACCAAAATGCACACATACGCTATTGTAAAATCGCTTCATACAATGTTGGCTTCAATTTGAATCCAAACTACCATGTAGAATATGTTGGCATTTGAATGAATATTGCATTAATGAGTTTAAGTATTGTCATTGATATCAATTGCAACCGGTAGTAAAGTTGTTATACAACCGGTAGTTGAGCAAGTGATGGAAACCGATATTACTATTGGAGCAGTGAGATCAACCGGTAACCCTACCTGATGATATGCCAAACCCTAACCGATGGATCTTGATGAATTGGTTGTGTTGATCTATGATAAAATGGTGATCGGTGATGATTATGCCATGTATGCATGTTGCATGTGATGAGTTTCAAGTGGTTTTTGGCACGTAGAGATAACGGTTTTATCTTGGGAATGAGAGAGTACATTGCATGAAGTGGAAACCACGTGATGAGTTACAAGAATCGATGAGCAGTAATCAAGGAGTGGTCGAGGTTGTCTTGTAAAATGTGTTGATGATTGCTATATGATCTTACGATCATGTTTGAACCGATTTGTTTGAAATATCTATGAGATCTTAGGTTTGTGATGTGTTACCGACCTATTGTTTTGCTTATAAGGTTGATGAGTTGTTTTGTTGTGGTGTTTGAAATTTTTGGTTAAGTGTTAGTGTGATCGATTGTCGAACCAGAAGGAGTATTTGTAGTATGTTTGAAGGCAGATAGGAGCATTAAAAGGAGTTGATCGAGCAGAGTAGTGCTATTTACCAGATCAACAAACCCTTGTTGTTCTCTAACAATTACAACAGTTAAATCCCTTAACCAGGTAAGCTTTAACAGGCTTAGTGCTATCTAAATCCTCTAACCAGGTGATCCATTAGCTTGGATTTCAAATCCTCTATCGAGGTTACTCCTAACAGGGTATTGCTTCTAACAAGGCATTATAGTTAATCCTTTAACAGGGTGGTCCTTAACCGGAACTGTTCCTAACAAGACATTTTTGTAAAGCTTTAACAAGCTTGGCTCCTAACAGGGTGAAATTCAAAAGAGTTCAGAATACTTGTGGGTATTCATCCCCACTGTGGTTTTTCCCATTTGGGTTTCCACGTCAAAAATCATTGTGTCAAGTGGTGAATGGTTTTTGTGGAATATGTTTTGATATGGTTAATTTGCTTAACTGATAAATCCACTTAGATACGATAAGACGACTGGATATGATCTGAAAAGTGCTTTTACTTATGTTAGTAAAGTATTTTGATGTTTTGGTTAAATGGTTTGAGAGTTTCAAATCTGTTATACTCTTATTTTGTTATTCCAGTCAACCGGTTAACTTGACAGTGCACTTGTAGTTTGTAGTTCAGTGTTTGAACTAGTTAGTTTAGTGATTGATTTGTGAGTTGGGTTTTGAGTTTGGTGAAAGTTTAGTCAGTTTTATATCTATTGATTCACCCCCCCTCTCAGTAGTTGTCCGGAACCTTATTGATTCATCATATCATCAATTGGTATCAGAGCATTTCAGGTCCTCTAGTGTCTAAGCCTAACAACTTGAGGTAAAGATCTATAAGAACATAATGAAGAAAGAAGGTTTGAAGTTCAATAGGGAAAATTATAGAATATTGAGTGATAGGATGGAAATTTATATCAAGAGTTTAGGAATTCAATATTGGGAACATGTTGTTACCAAATATACCCTGCCTAGTGGGGTTATGTCTGATGATCAAAAGAAGGAGCAACAAGAGCATAATCAAGCATTGGAGGCCATTATCAATTCTTTGTCTGATTTAGAGTATGTTGATGTCCATGGTTTGGAGACTACTTATGATCTGTGGAAGAAAATTGAGGATATCTATAGTGGTGATGAGCATGTGAAGATTGCCAAAGAAGAGAGTCTCAGAGGTAAATTTGATGACATGAAGATGGCTAAAGGTGAGAATATTCAATAGTATGGTCAGAGCATCAAGGAGATAGTCGGTGAGATTAAAAGTGTTAGTGGTAAAGTGGAAGATACCACAGTGGTTAGTAAGGTATTGAGAACCCTTCTATTGGTCTACATTATCTGAGTTGCAGCCATTCAGGAGATAAAGTCTATTGATAAAACAAAGGTAACTCTTGACTCCATCATTGGTAAATTTACTGCATTTGAATTAAATGGTTATGATGGTAGTGCTCAGAAATCCAAATCTGTATTTAGAGCTTCAGTTTCTAACCCACCTGTGAGGAAAAGCAGAGAAGTCGGTCACAATTATGAGCCTAGATCCAACAGAGAAGTTGATGATGAAGATAGTCTAATTGAGCTTGAAGCATTGTTGTTCAAGCGATTACCAAGAGGTACTAGTAAGTAAAGAGGTAAATTACCTTTGAAGTGTTTTAAATGTAACTGGATTGGACATATTGCAGCTAACTGTCCTACTAGAGACAATGAGCATAAACGAGAGAAGTATAAGAAGTACAAAGGAAAAGGCAAAAGAGATTGCCTCGTTACAGTTGATGGTGGAATCACTGATGAGGAATCTAAGGGAGAAGCAAATGAAGACATTGTCTTTGTTGCCATTAAAGAGGAGACATCTTATCATAAGGCATTAGTTTCTCGTATGGATAGTTCTGATGATTGGATCATAGATAGTGGTTGTTCACACCACATGACCGGTGACCAGAGTAAATTTCTTACTTTGAAAGAATTTGATGGAGGAGTTGTGAGATTTGGAAATGACTCACCCTGCATGGTAAAAGGAAAGGGAACCATTTCTCTTAATGGAAAGAGCAGTGCAAATAATGTCTACTGGGTTGAAGGATTAAAGCATAATCTTTTGAGTGTCACTCAACTCAATGACATAGGTTATCCTTTGGAATTTAAGAATGAAATGTGCAAAATCTATGGGAGCAAAGGTGAACTAATTGCAACTGGAAAGCAGACAAAAGGTAACCTGTTTCACTTGAATACTAAAGTCAACAACTGTTTAATTGACAAAGTAGATGATAGTTGGCTTTGGCATCATAGATTTTGTCATATGAATTTTGATAACATTGTCAAAGTTAGTAAGTCCAAGTCAGTAAGAGGTTTGCCTCAGTTGGACAAACCGGTGAATGCTCTATGTAAGGAATGTCAGTTAAGAAAGATGACATCCTCAAATTTTAAGAGCAAATCTTTCTCAGCAAAACATTTGTTAGATTTGGTTCATACAAAACTATGTGGACCAATAAGGACTAGAAGTATTCAAGGTGATAGATATTTTATGATCTTCATTGATGATTGCTCAAGAATGATGTGGGTCACATTCTTGAAGGACAAAACATAAGCCTTTAGTAAGCTTAAGGCATTCATTGCCTTAGCTGAAAAGGAAAGTGGTAAGAAGATAAAGTGTCTGAGAACTAATCAAGGTGGTGAATTTACTTCAGAGGAATTCACTAGATATTGTGAAGACAATGAAATTAAGAGGCGAATTTCTGCACCTAGGACACCATAGCAAAATGGTATTGCAGAGAGGAACAATCGGTCAGTTATTGAAGCTGCTAGAACTATGCTGATACAAGGAGGTGTAGCAAAAACTTTCTGGAGAGAAGCTATCAGCACAACTGTCTACACTATGAACCGTATATTGGTTAAGAGAGGTAAGGATAAAACTCCTTATGAATATTGGTATGGTAGGTCGCCTAATGTCAGTTATTTTAAGATCTTTGGGAGTAAATGTTTTATCAATAGAGGTGACTATGTTGGTAAGTTTGATGCTAAGAGTGATGAAGGCATATTTCTTGGTTACTCCACCAAGAGTAAAGCCTACAAATGTTACAACAACCGGACAAAGAGAATCATTGAAAGTGTTGATGTCCGAGTTGATGAGTATCCTAAAGATATAGGAGAAACTAGTGAGGGGAAGAAGGAAAATGAACCTTACATTCTGATTTTGGAACCAGATCCGATGAAGCCAGAAGTTGGTGAAGTGAATGCTCTAGTAATAGTTCAACCGGAACAGGTAGATTTTGCAAAAGATGAAGATAGTGAGGAAGAAGAACTTGAAGATAATGATCATGTTATTCCAAGGTATGTGAAACTCAATCATAATCCTGATCAAATTATTGGAGTTAAAGATGTTGGAGTGTTAACCAGAAGAATAATTAGAGAGAATTCTTGTATGATCTCCACTATTGAGCCTAGAACTGCTAAGGAAGCCTTTGGAGATGATCATTGGATCAAGGCTATGGAAGAGGAGCTTGACCAGATTGAGAAGGAAAATACATGGAGCCTAGCACCCAAACTGGTAAACAAAAATGTAATAGGTACTAAATGGGTATTCTGAAATAAACTAAATGAAGATGGAGTAGTAGTCAGAAACAAAGCTAGATTGGTATGCAAAGGCTATGCACAGGAAGAAGGAGAAGACTATGGCGAGACATTTGCACTAGTTGCTATATTGGAAGGTGTTAGGACTCTACTTGCATTTGTAGAGCATAGGGGATTCAAAGTATATTAAATGGATGTGAAGTCAACATTTCTAAATGGAATACTAGAAGAGGAAGTATACATTGAACAACTAGATGGTTATGCTTTGACTGATGCAAAGGATATGGTGTGTAAACTACACAAGGCTCTATACGGTTTGAAGCAAGCACCAAGAGCATGGTATGAAAGACTACATTCACACTTGATGAAGATAGGTTTTCAGAGAACCAGTGAAGACAACAATATATATCTCAAGAATAAAGGAGATAAGATAATGGTTAGTGAAGTGTTTGTGGATGATATTATTTTTGGAGGCAATGATGACATGAGTGATGATTTTGCAAATGAGATGAAAAGTGAATTTGAGATGTCTCTGGTAGGAGAGATAAAATTCTTTATTGGTTTGCAAATTCAACAGATGAAGAATGGTATCCTTATCACACAGTCCAAACATGTGAAAGAGGTATTGAAGACATTTGGAATGGGAGACTGTAAACCAGTTGGGACACCAATGGTTACATGCTATAAACTATCTAAGGAGGATGATGCCGCATTTGTTGATGAAAAGGAGTATATATCTATGATAGGCAAACTACATTATGTTGTTCACAACAGACCGGATATTGCTCATGTAGTTGGATTACTTGCTAGATTTCAAAAGAACCCAAAGGAGACACACATGATTGCAACTAAAAGGATATTTAGATATTTGAAAGGTACTATTGATTATGGATTATGGTATCCATATGCAGGTAACTTTGATTTGAAAGTTTATACAAATGCAGATAGGGCAGGAAATGTTGATGACAGAAATAGTACAACCGAAGGTGCATTCTTTCTTGGAGGAAGACTTGTATCTTGGAGAAGCAAGAAGAAGAGTTGTATATCACAGTCCACTGTTGAAGCTAAATATGTTGCAGCGTATATAAATTGTACCCAGGCAATCTGGATGAAACACATTCTAGAAGGATTCAAGTTGAAGATCACAGAACCGGTAAAGATTTTATGTGATAACACCAGTGCAATAAATATCTCAAAGAACCCAGTGTTGCATGCTAGAACCAAGCATATTGAGCTGAAATATCATTTCTTGAGAGAGAAAGTGCAGAGTAAAGATGTGTTACTCGAACATGTATCTACCAAGGAACAACTAGCGGATATCTTTACTAAACCTTTGCCTAAGACTACTTTTGACTATCTTAGAAGTCAGCTAGGGGTTGTGCCCCTACATGAGGTCAGTTGAACAAATGTGGAAGACATCAGTCCCGAAGTTAATTGAAGATCTTGAAGCAGGATTGGTGTAGAGTGGAGCTATTCCATAGGGGGAGCATCAAGTTGCAGATCATTGATGTGGAATAGTGAAGTATGAGACTGCATGTTTTACTTTCACTTTGGCATTGTTGTCAAAGGGGGAGAAGAACTGTATGATTATGGGAGAAGAATTGTATGATTGATAGAGAGAAGAATTGTAGCTAGTTACCAGCTAAAGACATGGAGACTTAGTTGAAGGAGAGTACATGGTAAAATGTAAACCAGGATTCCTATACCTGTGTATGTGCATTACTCTCAATCATCACAATCAAGGGTATTGATATTTGTATTGCCATTAATTCCAAAGGGGTAGATTGTTGGCATTTGATTGAAGATTTCATTAATGAGTTTAAGTATTGTCATTAATGTCAATTGCAACTGGTAGTGAAGTTGTTATGCAATCGGTAGTTGAGCAAGTGATGGAAACCGGTATTACTATTGGAGTAGTGAGATCGACTGGTAACCCTACCTGTTGATATGCCAAACCCTAATTGATGGAGCTTGGTGAATCGGTTGTGTTGATCTATGATAAAATGGTGATCGGTGATGATTATGCCACGTATGCATGTTGCATGTGATGAGTTTCAAGTGGTTTTTGACGCATAGAGATAACTGTTTTATCTTGGGAATGAGCGAGTACATTGCATGAAGTGGAAACCATGTGATGAGTTATAGGAATCGATGAGCGGTGATCAAGGAGCGGTCGAGGTTGTCTTGTACAATGTGCTGATGATTGTTATATGATCTAACAGTCATGTTTGAACCGATTTGTTTGTAATCTCTATGAGATCTTGGGTTTGTGATGTGTTACCGACCTATTGTTTTGCTTATAAGGTCGATGAGTTGTTTTGTTGTAGTGTTGGCAATTTTTGGTTAAGTGTCAGTGTGATTGATTGTTGAACCAGAAGGAGCATCTACAGTATGTTTGAAGGTAGATAGGAGCATGAAAAGGATCTGATCAAGTAGAGTAGTTTTGTTTACCAGATCAACAAACCCATGTTGTTCTCCAACAATTACAACAATTAAATCCCTTAACCGGGTAAGCTTTAAAAGGCTTAGTGCTATCTAAATTCTCTAACTAGGTGATCCATTATATTGGATTTCAAATCCTCTATCGAGGTTACTCCTAACAAGGTATTGCTTTTAATAGGGCATTATAGTCAATCCCTTAACTGGGTGGTCCTTAACCGGATATGTTCCTAACAAGACATTTTTGTAAAGCTTTAACAAGCTTGGCTCCTAACATGGCGAACTTCAAAAGAGTTCATAATACTTATGGGTATTCATCCCCATTGTGGTTTTTCCCATTTGGGTTTCCACATAAAAAATCATTGTGTCAAGTGGTGAATGGTTTTTGTGGTTATGTTTTGATATGGTTAATTTTCTTAACTGATAAATCCACTTAGATATGATAAGATGACTGTGTATGATCTGAAAAGTGATTTTACTTATGTTAGTAAAGTATTTTGATGTTTTGGTTAAATGGTTTGAGATTTTCAGATCTGTTACATTGTTATTTTGTTATGCCAGTCAACTGGTTAACTTGATAGTGCATTTGCAGTTTGTAGTTCAGTGTTTGAACTAGTTAGTTCAGTGATTGATTTGTGAGTTGGATTTTGAGTTTGGTGAAAGTTTAGTCAGTTTTCTATCTACTGATTCACCCCCTCAGAAGTTTTCTGGATCCTTATTGATTCATAATATCATCAGAATATGCCTCCTATATATTCAGGTAGGACCAAATCCAGAACCTCTCTTGTAGAACACGCCTTCAATATTTTTGGATGGGATCAGACCTAAGATTCCTTACGGGATCACAAAAAATGCATGAGATAGATGCTAAAACAAGTTTACAAACTTTGCACATATAATATACCAGTGAAAAACAACTAAACCATAATATAAGTTAGACCAAACCACATCATTGACATATATGTCGAACCAAACTTCATCAATGACAATAGGCCAATGCACCCCCTGTGTTGAGCTCTCCCTAGGTATCATCATCCTTTACCTCCTCCTCATTCCTATGCTTGAATTGTTACTTGTACCACAATAGACTCTCATCCTCCTCTATCCTCCCCCTCCCCTTTTTAGGTGGTGCTGCTCCTACCATCTGCTCAATCTACATAAGCTCAACCTACACCTATGCCCGCTCATGTCCCCCATCCCCTCCATCTCCCTCCTCCTTAGATGCAGTAATATACTCCTGCATAATCTCCTCCACCACCATGTCCTCTCCCCCAACCACTAGCGGTGCTAGTGCCTATCCTCTACTTCTCCCACTTCTAGGAGCTAGTCTTGTGATGCCCACACGACATAGTATGGGTTGTGACCACTAGTCCCTGTACCTATCAATGACTCTAAGATCATCAACTCTTCTCTGTGGATCACATTGTGCCTCCTCTAATTCCCTCCATGCATATAGTTCCACTATCTTGCTGGTATGTGGCCCCCACTCCTCAATCGATGATGTATGTGGGTGTAAGTATGAAGGGGGTGTACATATCATCATTTCCCCATCCCTATATGTCTTTGTAGGGCCTCCATGTGATGTCACCCATATCTACCACATACATGATCTTTCTCCATTTGTCCACTATCATACCCTTTGCTAGTTGTAGAATATTGTCTCCCCCTGGTCTCTATCCATGCACACTCCCACTAGCCACATGACAACAAGACACTCACATGTCCACACCTATAGTAGTATTATGTATTCAATGCTTTGTCCCCTCCTATAGCATATCAAGTGCATCTCCCTGTACAACTCTACTAGGACACATGCACCCCATGCATACCTTTGCACCCTCTTAACTCTATCGACCACCACCTACACCATCCCCAAATTAAAGAGTCATCCTCCTCAATCTGGCATAAAATATCCACTCACAAAACCACACACAAAAAACTTCATTTGTTGATTAAATGATGCTATCTTGATAGCCTTATCCAAGGCCAACTACCCTTTATGTAATAGATAGTTGGTCCTCTTAAGAAATAATTATAATTCCTCTGTCTTTGTACACTATCACATCATTATTCATGCCCCCCAATTGGGAGGCACATAATCCTCCACGTGTCCTCTAAAGTGTCTATAATCTATTATGTAGGGAGATGGAAGGTCAAAGTGCTTGACTACCATATCTTTGTTAATGTTGTCACTAGGGTTATGTTTGCTCAAATATGTAGCATTCATGCTATGTATGCTAGATCAATATGTTATAGTTGTTCCCAATCATCCTCTCTAAATCTCTCTACTAATTGGAGAACCACTGATCTCATCTACTATGTTTGCAACACCTCTATGTGTCAGTACATGTCACGTGTGAGGTCATCAGTCTCTCTCTTAAGTTATCTATCTTGTCCCTATCTATCTCTCGCACATTTTTATTTTCATGTCTTTGGTGGTAAATTTTCACTTTAATAGGGTGATTTCTCCATTCCCTTATCAGGCAAATATGTCCTTTGACAAGGTGATTCTATCATTTTATTGGTGAACCTACCATTTTTCTTCCTCCACAGTCCTACCATATCTTTGGTGACCCTGCTAATTCTTTTGCAATCCCACAACTTTCAATTTTAGCGAATCCACCATTTTTATGGCAATTCCACCCTTCTATATTTTTTCTTTCCATTTTCCTTTGTTAGTGATTCTATCGTTTTCATGGTGAATCCACCATTCCTTTATCAATTCAGCTAGTTTAATTCTTCCCCTCCCACTTTTGTGGAATAGACAATCCCGCCCAGTTCCTCTTCTCATCTTTTTCTTCTATTTTTCTTCCTACTCTCTTCCTCTTCTCTCCTCTCTATTTTTCTTCTATTGAGAAGCCATCCAGGTCCCTTTCTCATGTCTGCCCTCTCAAGAGGGCATCATCTATACTAATCATTTTTTTGTCCTATTTCTCCTCATGTTGGGACTTCTTTCCTCTTATTTTTTGGCATGTCACCTATATTTTATCTTTCTTTGAAATGATGTTATTTTAACACCATTTCTAAGAGGGGCAAAATGTAGACAACTAAATTGACCATTAGCATTTGGTCAATTTATCCCCCTTTATTCGTCTAATCCCTTATCTCATTAATTAAATCATTCATAATTAAGTAATTAATTCATTTATTCTTCTATTTTCTAACCAAATACCCTAGACTATTAATTTGATTAATTTTCCTATTTACCTATGTCCCCTCGATGCTTCTTCTATTTAATTTAATAAATCCCCATATTTATTTAATTAAATTCACCTTGTTTTATTTTCCTCAAAATTGGAATTAAAATCAATTTTTAATTCCCCCACTCATTCTCTCTCCAAATGTCAAAGCCTCCATCTTTTCCCACTTTCTTTGAATCCTAATCCTAATCACCTTCTAATCCTCCCCTAAACCCCCTCTAATGGTGTGCACATCCCTAATCATGTGATTAGAAAGAAGGCCAAATCCATCCATAAATGGCCTCTCTACTTATCTAATTAACCTTTAAGGCTATCTACTTTTGGGAAGGTACCCCACATGGGTCCGTCCCCTCTGTCCCACTTTGGGAATTTTTTGAATTCCTAAATTCTATTATCCCATGTACTTGGAGTGTTGAGATAAACTTTTTATTTATGAAATATTATTGTCTACACTCCAAGTGAACATGTCCTTCAATCACCTTCCTCACATGAGACCCTAGGTTGATACTTGTCAAGCTCCCATGATAGTGTAGAACCAAATGATCCTCAACCATTGATCTCATGCATTGCATCTTGGCCCTCCATTCAATCTCACTTCATTAATCTAACACTTAGCCAATTTTCAATATATCACTCCATTATGCAACCTTGATAAACTTCACATGCAATCTTGAGTACAAGAGAGCCCTTATATGCTACCAAAATCTTCAACACATATTAAAATCGTTGTCACTAAGCAAACCATTGCATTGAGGAGAGTTACTTATTAGGTCTTCGATGGATATTTTATAAGTTTGAGCTCTTTCCTTGCCTTATATTGATATTTTCTTTGGTTTGTGTTTTTGAGTTGTTTTTATTGCTAAGTCAATTCCTTTTGAAGCACATTTCCTTGCACACACTCCCTAACAACATATGACAAACATACACAGGCATAATATCACATAGTACCTCATCATGATAGTTAATAAACTTGAACTCTACTAGACTTTGTTTGTTGACCAAAGCCTTGTGGTCCAACCAAGCAATCTAGTAGGGCTTCAGATACCTTCTTCTTTCTAACTTCAATTTTCTAACCATTTCCTCTAAAACAAGGTCATTAGCACTACCACCATCTATAATAACATTGAAAATTTTACAATTACACTTACATGTTGTGTGAAACAATTTTTCCTTTGGGCTAGTTCTTTCTCATCATTTAGCAAGGCTCTTCTAGTAATGAGAAGCTCTCATCTCTCTACATCTTCAAAATTTGAAGACTTGGCATCTTCATCTATATGAGAAACTCATGCATTACCCTCAAGCATTCTTTTTTTTCCTCCCTTGATGTTGGGGCACTGTTGGGGACACTCATAGGCTCAATGTCCTTCTTCTTCCCGGTGGAAACATGTTCCATGAAAGGTTCCTCTTCTCGGTCCTCATCCTTTTCCTCTTTGATCTACATTATTTTGATGATGGAAATAGTAGGAATGATTTCCCTTCTAATTTTGATTACTAAAAGAAATTCTTCATTCTTCTTCTATTCCTCATTTCATCCTTCATAAGATGACCTCTTCCATTTTGATTGTTCTCAAATCTGTAGCTCAACTTTTCTTCTACCTTCAAAGAAAACTGATATGCATCTTCAATGGTAGACATTCTTACCAAAAACAATTATTCTTGAATGCACAAATTCAATCCATTTATGCAACAAGCAACATTATCCTTGTTGGCCTCATAAAGGCTTATTCTTATTAGGACTCGATAGAACTCTTCTGCATAATCTTTGATAGATTTTCTTGCTTGCTTCAACCCTTGCATCTTCTTCAGCAAATCAAGCTCATAGTCAATGTGAATGAATTGTCTCTTCAATTTTTCCACCAACTAATCCCATCTCATTATTTTATCTTTTCCTCTTCTATTTCTTTCTAACGGAATTTCTTTCCAACGAATACTGGTATGAACCTTTAGCTTGGTATTTGTAAACTTGACCCTTTCAAGATATTATACCTTTTTTATTCAAAATATTCATCCATAACATTGATCTAATTGATTAATTCCACCAAATTTAGATTTCCAAAAAATATAAAAACCTCAATCTTTGGCCTCTTTCCAATCTTGGAAATGACCCTCGAGAACCTATCTTCTTGAGAATTTGTTTGCTACTTATTCTCCTTCAAATTCATCTTCATTGTCATCTCTTCCTCTAACATCAACTACTTTATGTAGCTCCGTTTGTAGTGCTTGAACTTGTCTCTGGAGGGCAATAAAACGCTCTTTTGTCACAATAATATTTCTTCCACCACGGTTTCTTTGTGGGGAGGGGGGTAGTTTATTCACTTTTCTCACAAATTCACAACCAGAACCTTGGTGCAAACTACCTTACATTCATGATTTATTTACAAGCTTAGGAACTTCTAGTCCAATACCACTTGATGAAGGGTGCTCCCTTACAAACCTAAGATAACAACAACATAAAAATAAATACAAAATTCTAGAAAAAAACACTTTCTTTATATTATCCCAATGAAATGGGAACTACAACATTCAAAAAAATGCATGCTACAACCACATTGGCTCAAATCATTACAAAGGAAATCAAATCTCTGAGAAAACCCTACAATTTAAAGCCACAATCTGTACTGATGGATTTTCCCCTATATAAAACTTAATTCACTTCTTTATTTAGCACCAATAATACCCTAAGAATATTTTAGAAAGTGTCATTTTTCTTGTTTTTGGCACCCAACAATCCAACAATTCATTTTCCCAACTTGGTGGATTTTTCATTGAAACTTAAGTTTGGTAGGCACAACTTCTGGGAGCTATAACTTTTGACTTGGGTGTCCAGTTTGCTATTATAAAATATTGTTGCAAATATCGTGAAGAGATCTAAAATACCGAATACATATGAAGATCTATTTTTCCATATTTCAAACTTTTCTATGGCTTCTGAGGTCCTCAATTCTGAGTTTGAAACTTCATAAGAGAAATTTATCAAGAAAAAAACTTTAATATCTTTTATAAGGTGTAGTTTATTGAGATGATTCTTTCACCAATTATTATTTTTTTCTTTTTTTTTTCTCTTTGGTGTCAATTTTTATGTCCATAAGAACCCAAATAGGTCGACTTACTAAAAATAGCAATTGAATATTTTTTGTCGTTTCAAGCTTCTAACTGTCCTACACCTTGTATGTGTCATCATGAGCTCAAAAACTACTAAATAAAACTACAAAACAAAAGGAAAATACAATATTTTTGGCTAATGCAAGATTCCCTTATAGCACTAGATGTTCTTACATCAACCTCCAACCACTTGATGTCAAGATATAAAAATGAAGCTTTGTTTCTCTAAATCATTATACATGCATAAATATTTTATATTTTTTTAATGTACCAAAGGACTATCGACGTGAGAAGATCAAAATCCCTAGCAAAGTCACAAAAAAAAAAATTAGTAAATAAATTTATTGTGTTGAATCCAAATAGTTATTGAGGTCAAAACCTCTCCTGAAATGGTGAAGTTGTCCTTATTGAGAGCTAAAAATAATAATATAGAAAGAACAACTATACATTTCACAAATAAATTTTGAAGTTTTTCTATTAATAATAGTTCAAAAAAGATCAGTACAAAACTATATCAGAAAGCTGACAGTATCTTCAATAACATCCGATCGAAGAGAATCTGTATCTATAATATCAATTGAGCCTATACCATAAACTATCAAGTTGCATTGTGTTACACATACAAAAGAATTATACTACAACAATTTCAGAGTAGAAATATAGAAAGACCAAAGAATGAATAGGTCATCAAAAGTCCCATGACCCAATGCTATTGTTACTACATTCACCACGATTAGTTTCATATCTTCCAATTGGAGGATAAACTTCTAGAGGAACTTTTGCAGAAGCTTCCCAGCTTGGTACATCTAGAATAATGGATTCTTTGTTCTTTGCATTGGCCTGTTCAATGTCAATACCTTTGTCTTTAGTAGCTTGCTTTAGGATCTCTAGATCTTTCTGATCCAACATGTCCCTATAAGTGTTAAAGTAACGAGTAGACAGGATATCATATTTGTAAATGATAACAACTCCTTCCTAAATGAGGATCATAAACCCGCTTTTAGGAATCTCAAGTACAGTAGAGACTTGTGTCATAATAAAACAGTGGGTGAGTTTATTGGTAAACCCAGTAAGTTCTCTCTTCCTATCTTGAAAGACTTCTACATTTCTCTGATTCCAAAGGAACCATAAGACCTCAGTTGAGAAAACAGACCAGAACTTGTTTAAAATTGTAGCAAATAAATCAACATAGCCAGCCAAGACTTCGATCCAAGAAAGACCACAATGTGAGTTCCAAACAATGGGAGATCCAAAGAATAATGACCAAACCATGCAAGCAAACTTGCACTAAAAAAAAACATGTTCAACAGTTTTAGGGACAAGACAAAGAGAACAAGAAGGGGGAGTAATACCCACAGAAGAAAAAACACGACCCACAACAAGTTTTTTAAGCAACAACAACCACTGAAAATGGGATTTTTTTGGCTCAATAGGTTGGTGCCACAACATGTCTAGAATAAAATCCCCCTTAGAATCTGGCCATTCAAGGCCCCAACACTTATTTATCCACTTAAGAATATGCGAGTCTTCTTTCAACATGTTATAAATCTGTCTAGTAGAAACATTCATTAGTAGGGAACCATCTTGCCATTTCAACTGCTTCAAAAAAGTCTCACTAAGAACCATTTATCCCAGAAAATGAATACCAGTAGCCTTAACAATCAAAGTATATGTCTTAATCTGATAAGGAGGAATATCAAATTTGGTTTTAATTTATTCTCAAGCCCCTAGTCTGTTGTCAATCGGAATATTTTTAATAAGGGTTATACCTCGGGTATTCCACTGCTTGGTAGAGCAGCTTTGGGTAAGTGCAAGAGGCTTGTTGTTCAACTGAATACCTCACCACAATGATCTATCCACCACAGAGAATGAAGGAGGTCCTCCTACAACACCTTTGGAACATTATAATCCTCTCACTTGAGTCCATGCCTTAGAGAGGCAAAAATACTAGAGCCAAAAAAATTATTATCAAAATTTCTCATGATAATGTCACATAGCGAAAGATCCTTCCACTTTCTCCCTTTTTTAATAGAAGATCTCATAATGTTGTTTCTAATGAGGAGTTTCCATGGTTCTTTACCATGTAGGGCGTTGAAAATCCATTTAGATGCAAGAGAAATACAATGTGCTTTTAGATCTCTCAAGCCCAATCCACCCATTCTCCTAGGCATGCAACACCACTCCCATTTAATAGAGTGTCTCTTCTTATATCTCAATCCATCAGACCATAGAAAATCTCTCATAATCCTATCCAATTGACCAATTTGATAGTCAGCAAAAAGCTAAGAGGAAGAGTGGTAAATAGAGTGACAAGCCAAAACTTTTTGCATCACCTGAACTTTGCCAACCTAAGATAGTAAATGGGTCTGCCACTTAAGATGCTTCTTTTCAATTTTGGAGTAAACCCAAGCCCACATATCTTTAGAGGAAGGAGTAACTGCAAAAGGAATTCCAAGATATCTCACTATAGTGGAGGGACCAACCCACATCTAACCCCTAATACCAATCCAATTTAGAGCATCTTCAGACCACCCAAGGATTGTGGATTTATGGGGAGCAACCTTGGCTCCAGATGCCAGACAAAAAAATTATAGTCTATCCAAGACATTATCGAAGTTACCTTATGAGAGTTACACAAAAAGAGTTGTGTCATCAGCAAATTGAGCATTGATTAACTCTTCATGGTTAGGAAGAGTGATCCCTTTAATTGGTGGTCCAAGGGCAGGGGCTTTGAGAATGTAATAAAGACCATCAACAACAATCACAAATAGGGACAACCTTGTCTTATGGAATGCTTCAAGGGAATGGGGTCAGAGAGATCCCCATTAACATCAATAATTGTGGAAGAATCTCTGAGCAATATATCAATCCATTTACAAAAATAAGGTGAAAAGTCAAAAGATTTGAGCATGCCAAGTACAAAGGGCCATTCAATCCTATCATAAGCCTTTTCAAAGTCCAACAAGATAATAGCATAGTTTTGTCCATCTTCCTTAGCCCATTGTAGAGCTTCCCAACTTGTGATTAGATTTTCAAGAATATACCCGCCCTTGATAAATCCAGTTCGAGTGACAGAGATAATATGATCGAGGAGTCCAAATATCCTTCTGCCAAGGAGCTTGGAAATAATTTTATAGGATAAATTGAGAAGAGTAATCAGCCTCCATTTCTTAACTTGTGTCTTATCCCCACTCTTTGGAATCAATTTGATCACTCCTCTGTTAATGTTTTCTCCAAGAGAGCCTTGCTTGAAGGCATCATTGTACAAATCAAGAAATTCCACACTAATCCATTCAATATTCTACGTATAGAACTTAGCAAGCAGTGCATCAAGACCTGGCGATTTCCCATTAGCCAGAGATCTAATAGAGTCCTTAATTTCCTCAGTGGTAATATTTTGCGCAAGAGCCTTTGCATCTATACTAGAAACCTTTTTAGGGATTAACTTCAAACATTTATTTAAATCTTCCTGGTTGCTCTTTCCATGTTCAATGGAAAACAAGTTCTTATAAAAATTGTAGAATGCATTTTTTATTTCATCTACATCTTTGGTGAATCCCTTATCACTCTGAATTTCATCAATCAATTCTCTTTTATGTTTAGCTCTAATCAGATTAAAGAAGTATTTAGTAACTCTGTCTCCTTCCTTAAGCCAATTCATTTTAGTCCTGACCTTTTTCCCTTGAAATCTATAATTCTGCAACCTCCTAAGATCCATTTTGGTGGTGCACAATTCTTCTTCCAAAATTTTATAATTTTCATTAGCTTGTAACATCCTTTCTACAGAGTTCAATTTAGATTGTAAATAAGTCTCAGTATTGTTTTTGTCTTTTGCCTTATTCTCACCAATCAATTGAAACATCTTCCTCCATACCACAGTGAGAGAATCCCATAGTTGCCTTGGGTCAAGCCCCCTATTATAGAATTTGGAAAGACATGTAGCCATACTTATAGCATCAAGGGAATCATTATCTTGTAATAGAGAGACATTAAGTTTGAATGGGTTCTTGATTTTAGGCTTGAGTGTGTGGATGTCACTCTCATCAATTAGAATGGATGATGAAATAGGGGAGTGGTTTGAGATAGTAGTAGGAGAGACCTTAACTGTAGATAGACCATCAGAGGTCGGGAAAGAGAAAAGAGAGGAATCAACATACACTTTGTTAGGTCTACAGTAGACCCTCTGTCTCCCTGCCCGATTATTGCACCATATATACCATATACTGGAGAGAAATGATGAATAATGATGAACAATAGATACCCTAATGGGTACTAGGGGGGGGGGGGGTGTGAATCAGTACATACAAAAACTTCTCTGCAACTTATCAAGTTAAAACAATGCTAACCGGTTGTCTTTACTACTGAACTTAACTATGGCAATATCGTTTAAACACAGTAAGACTTCAAACAATCAAAACCAGTAAAGCTGAATACTTCAAATACATTCAACACTTGATAACTACTTCACCCACAAACATATGCATGTGGTATATCAACAATACCATAACTATTAGCTCTGCATGCATAACCGCTTAAACAAAAATACTTAATCATCACATGAAAAAAAAAGCACAACTCATGACACACAAATTTTTCACGTGGAAACCCAAATGGGAAAAACCACGGTGGGGATGAATACCCACAAGCTTTTTTTTGAACTCTTTTGAAGCTCGCTCTGTTAGGAGCCTAGTTCGGTTAAAGACTTTAATGTTATGCTAGGAATCGATCCTGTTAAAGATCACCTGGTTAAGGGATGGCTATATACCCTGTTAAAGGTTACCTTGCTAGAGGATTTAAGAACTCAATGAACTTGAGTTACCTAGTTAGAGGATTTACAACAATCATGTTAAAGCTACCCGGCAATAGGATTTTCCTTCTGTTGAAATGGTTAGAAGACAACAGGTAAAACTCTAATCTGATAACAACACTACATGCCAAGGCAGATCCTTTTCAATTCCTCTACTCTGCAATCACACTCTGCAGTTTTCCACTCACTGGTCTGGAAAGTATCTGATCACTCGGATACACACACAACATTTGCTAACAACTTACAATAACAAAAATCATCGACCTTATAGACAATAGTTAGGTCGGTAGCATAAACCTTAAACCCTAAGCATTTAGGTTTACAATTATAGGCGGTCCAATCATGACCGTCCAAACACTTTTCATAGAATGAAACAATCTCAAATAGATCACAAGTCATTCTTCATTGTCCATTCTTTACCGCACATAGGAATCAGTAACCCATCACACTTTCTTCTCATGCCACTAAGAAGAATGTTCATTCCTAAGGTAGACATTTAATGCAGTCGACCTTCACATGCAAGATCTTCAAGGAAATTATTCACGCGTGCAAAAAAAATGTGGCATCTCAATCTCATCTTCATCTCTTAGCTAACTCATCACAGAATGTCACCGGTTGCATTACACAAGCTAGATTGCCAAACCGGAAACCCTAGAGCTAAGACTACCAACCGGTAGTCACACTTAGTGAAACCCTGACACCGATTCACTACATGTCTTCATACCGGTTCACCAACTTCTTCCAATCTTTATACCGGTTCACTTGTACTTATTGACATCAATTACAACATACATTATCATTATATCATCATGCAGGTTCATCATATGCCAACAATCTCCCCCTTTGGCATTGATGGCAATACTTACTTAGTGTAGCATTGCAACAAGAAACATCATAGACTAGTATATCTTCATCATTAGATATATTCTCCCCCATACATCAGATATTTTCTCCCCCTTTGACAACAATGCCAAAGTGGAGGCACAAGATTCCATTCTCCATTATGTTGCTCCCCCTATGGAGTAGCATCCTTCAACACATCAATCCTGAAAGATTTGACATTGTAGTACTTGATTGATGTAGAACACACACCTTTAGTTGACTTCATGAAGGGGAAGAACCCCTAATTCACCTCTCAAATAGGTAAATGTAGTCTTCAATAAGGGCTTGGTGAATATGTCCGCTAGCTGCTCCTTACTTGAAACATGTTCTAAGACAACCTCCTTATTCTGAACTTTCTCTCTCAAGAAGTGATACTTGAGCTCAATGTGCTTAGTTCTAGCATGCAATACTAGATTCTTGGAAATATTTATTGCACTTGTGTTGTCACAAAATATATTCACTGGTTCAGATATAGGTACTTTGAAACCTTCCAATATATGTTTCATCCAGATTGCTTGAGTGTAGTTCATAAATGTTGCCACATATTCTGCTTCAGCTATAGACTGGGAAATACAACTCTGCTTCTTACTCATCCATGAGACTAGTCTTCCACCCAGAAAGAACACTCCACCGCTTGTGCTCTTCTGGTCGTCCACATTACCTGCCCAATCTACATCAGTAAATACCTTGAGATTACAATCACCATTGTATGGATACCACAATCCATAGTCAACAGTCCCTTTCAGGTATCTAAGAATCCTCTTGATAGCTACCAAGTGGGATTCTCTTGGACTTTTCTGAAAAGAAGCTACTATGCCCATTGCATGAGCAATATCTGGTCTGTTGTGCACCACATAGTGCAACTTACTGATCATTGACCAATACTCCTTCTCATTCACCAATGCTGAATCATCTTCCTTAGTCAATTTGCAGTCGGTCACCATCCGTGTACCAATTGGTTTGCTCTCCTCCATTCCAAAGGTCTTCAATACCTCTTTGACATACTTGGACTGGGAAATGAAGATTCCCTCTTTCATTTGCTGAATTTGTAAACCAATGAATAACTTTATCTCTCCAATCAGAGACATCTCAAACTCTTTCTTCATTTCATCTGCAAAAGCATGACTCATTTCATCATCTCCTCCAAAGATTATGTCATCTACAAACACTTCACAGATCAGAATCTGATCATCTTCAGATTTCAGGTAGATGTTGTTGTCCTTGCTTGTTCTCTCAAATCCCATCTTCACAAGATGAGAGTGTAATTGTTCATACCATGCCCTTGGTGCTTGTTTTAATCCATATAGGGCCTTGTGTAATCTACACACCATGTTACTATCTTCTGATAGGGCAAACCCATCTGGTTGCTCTATAACACTTCCTCTTTAAGAATTCCATTCAAGAATGCAGACTTCACATCCATCTGATATACCTTGAATCCCTTAAATGCTGCAAATGCAAGTAGCATTCAAACACCTTCTAGTCTAGCCACTAGGGAAAATGTTTCCCCATAGTCTTCTCCTTCATCCTGAGCATATCCCTTGCATACAAGTCTTGCCTTGTTCATTATAATGGTGCCTTCTTCATTCAACTTATTTCTGAAGACCTATTTGGTACCTATGACATTCTTGTGTTCTAGTCTAGGTACCAAGGACCATGTTGCATTCTTTTCTATCTGGTCTAGCTCCTCTTCCATTGCCTTAATCCAATCTTCATCTGTAAGTGCCACTCTAGTAGTTTTAGGCTCCAATTTAGAAATCATGCAAGAGTTCTCTTTCACCTTTCTTCTTGTGAGTATCCCTGCATCTTTATCTCCTATGATCTTCTTCAGATCATGATGTAGTTTCACATATCTAGGAATGACTCTAGCTGGTTCTTCTAGCTTTTCCACTTCTTCTTCACTTGCTTCTTCTTCTTCACCTATAGCAACTTCTACCGATACAAGAACACTAAGATCTTTACTTGTTTCTTTCTTAACTGGTTCCTAGAAAGCTATACCCAGTTCACCTTTCGCTTGCTCGCTGCTGGTTTCCTCAGGTTCCTCAGGGGATTCATCAACCCTGACATTGATGCTCTCAACAATTTTTTGAGTTCTATTGTTGTAGCAATTGAGAGCTTTGCTCTTAGTGGAATATCCCAAAAATATTCCTTCATCACATTTAGCATCAAACTTGCTCAGATGCTCACCTCTCTTGATATAACACTTACTACCAAATACTTTGAAATAAATCACAGTGGGAGTCTTCCTGGTCCAATACTCGTAAGGGGTTTTAACTCTACCTTTCTTGATGAATATCTGGTTCATAGTATAGACTGCAGTGCTCACCGCTTCTCTCCAAAAAGTGTGAGCAACCTTTCCTTGGATCAGCATTGTTTTGGCCACTTCAGCTACAATCCTGTTATTCCTTTTTGCTATGCCATTCTATTATGGTGTCCTTGGGGCAGACAAATACCTCTTGATATTGTTATCTTCATAGTACTTGTTGAATTCATCAAAAGTGAATTAACCTTCTTGATCAGTTCTCAAGCATTTTATCTTATGACCACTTTCCTTGTCTACTAATGCTCTAAAGGCTTTGAACTTTCTAAATGCCTCAGACTTGTCTTTTAAGAATGTGACCCATATCATTATTGAGCAATCATCAGTGAGAATCATAAAATATCTATCTCCCTAAATACTTCTAGTTTTCATAGGACCACACAGATCAGTATGCACAAGATCAAGTAAGTTTTTTGCTGAAAAAGACTTACCTTTGAAAGTTGAGGAAGACATCTTCCCAAGTTGACATTCTCTGCACAAAGAATTCTGTGGTTTGTTCAGCAAAGGCAATTCTCTTACTGCCTTGATCTTACTCACCTTTACAATATTATCAAAGTTCATATGACAAAGTCTCCTATGCCATATCCAACTATCATCAAACTTCGCCATCAAACACCGACTTATCTTGGCATTCAGCTCAAAAAGTTACCTCTGGTCTTCTTACCGGTGGCAATAAGTTCACCACTCTTTCCAATTATACTGCAGACTCCACCTTTGAATTCCAGAATGAGTCCTTTATCATTTAGCTGAGCAACACTCAATAGGTTATGCTTAAGACCTTCTAGACATCATTCGCATTGCTCTTTCCATTCAGTGAGATGGATCATTTTCCTTTTACCAAGCATGGTGCATCATTGCCAAACCAGACAACACCTCCATCATATTCTTCCAGAGACAGAAACTTTTTCCGGTCACCAGTCATGTGGTGAGAACAACCACTATCAATAATCCACTCATTAGAGTTGTCAATGTGAGAGACAAGGGCTTTCTTGTCAAACACTTCTTCCTTTACAGCTACAAACACTATGTCTTCATTCTCTTCATCCTCATATTCTTCATCAGTAACACCTTCATCCACTGCAACAAGACAATTTCTTCTATTTCCTCCTTTATACTTTCTAAACCTCTCCAGTTTATCCTTATTGTCTTTGTTAGGACAATTAACAACTATATGTCCTATCTTATTGTAGGATTTTTTTTTATAGGAAGCTTACCTCTATATTTTTCGGTTCCTTTCGGAAGTCTTTTAGCAAGAAGAGCTTCAAACTCCATCAGAATCTCTTCATCATCCATATCTCTGCATTGCCTGGATTCATAACTGGTACCTACTTATTTTCCTTTTCTGGATAGTGCAGTAGATGCTATAAAGGCTGACTCAGTCTTCTAAACACTGCCATCATAGCTATTTAGCTCATATGCAGTTAACTTTGCAATGATAGAGTCTAAGGATACTTGGTTTTGTCAATAGACCTTAGCTCCTGAATAGCAGCAACTCTAATTGCATAGATCGGTAACAATGATCTCAAAAATTTACTGACAACGGTGGCATCATCAATTATTCCACCAGTGCTCTTGATATTTCCAACAATAGTCTTGATCCTTATGCCATATTGCTGAATGGTTTCACCTTCAACCATCCTCATGTCTTCAAATTTTCCTCTAAGGCTCTCTTCCTTAGCTTGCTTGACATGCTCATCACTGCGATAAATAGTTTCCAGTGCATCCCATACATCCTTAGGAGTGTCCTTATCTTATACATCAATGAACTCAATATCAGACAAACTGCTGATAAGGGCTTCCATGACTTGCCCATTTTCTTGAATCTCTCTTTTCTGATCATCAGTCAGAGTGCCAATGGGGATCACATAGGCATTCTCAACATAGCTCCAGTGTTGAGCACCCATACTCTTGATGAAAATCTTCATTCTATCCTTCCATATTTTGAAGTTATCTCTATTGATCTTAGGATCTTCCCTCTTCATCATTACAACAGGATCTTTTACCTCAATCAGTTAAGCTTATATAATCAAGGACCTGGAGTTGCTCTGATACCAATTGATGAATAATGATGAACAACAAATACCCTAACTAGTACTGAGAGGAGGGGGGGGGGGGTGAATGAGTACATACAAAAACTTCTTCGCAACTTATCAAGTTAAAACAATGCTAATCGGTTGTCTTTACTACTGAACTTAACCATGGCAATATCGGTTAAACAGAGTAAGACTTTAGACAGTCAAAACTAGTAAAGCTGAATACTTCAAATACATTCAACACTTGATAACTACTTCACCCATAAACATATGCATGTGGTATATCAACAATACCATAACCATTAGCTTTGCATGCATAACCACTTAAACAAAGAATACTTAATCATCACATGAAAAAAAAATGCACAACTCATGACACAGATTTTTCACGTGGAAACCCAAATGGAAAAAGCCACGGTGGGGATGAATACCCACAAGCTTGTTTTTGAACTCTTTTGAAGTTCGCTCTGTTAGGATCCTAGTCCGGTTAAAGACTTTACAATAAGGTTCTGCTAGGAACCGATCCTGTTAAAGATCACCTGGTTAAGGGATGGCTATATACCCTGTTAAAGGTTACCTTGCTAGAGGATTTAAGAACTCAATGAACTTGAGTCACCTGGTTAGAGGATTTACAATAATCGTATTAAAGCTACCCGACAATGATATTTTCCTTCTGTTGAAATGGTTAGAAGACAACAGGTAAAACTCTGATATGTTAACAACAATACATGCCAAGGCAGATCCTTTTCAGTTCCTCTACTCTGCAATCACACTCTGCAGTTTTCCACTCACTGGTCTAGCAAGTATCTCATCACTCGGATACACACACAAAATTTGCCAACAACTTACAATAACAAACATCATCGACCTTATAGACAACAGTTAGGTTGGTAGCATGAACCCTAAATCCTAAGCATTTAGGTTTACAATTACAGGCGGTCCAATCCTGACCGTCCAAACTCTTTTCATAGAATGAAACAATCTCGAACATATCACAAGTCATTTTGCGTCATCCATTCTTTACCTCACATAGGAATCAGTAACCCATCACGCTTTCTTCTCATGTGGCTAAGAAGAATGTTCATTCCTGAGGTAGACATTTAATGCAGTCGACCTTCACATGCAAGATCCTCAAGGAAATCATTCATGCATGCAAAAATGATGTGGCATCTCGATCTCATCCTCATCTCTTAGCTAACTCATCACAGAATGTCACCGGTTGCATTGCACAAGCTAGATTGCCAAACCGGAAACCCTAGAGTTGAGACTACCAACCGATAGTCACACTTAGCGAAACCCTGACACCGGTTCACTACATCTCTTCATACCGGTTCACCAACTTCTTCCAATATTCATACTAGTTCAATTGTACTTATTGACATCAATTACAACATACATTATCATCATATCATCATGCCGGTTCATCATATGCCAACAAGAAAATCTTTCTTCCGTTTAATGGGATCAACAAGATTAAACCTCCTCTTAAATTTAGCCGAGAAGAAATGTTCATTTCCCTTCCAAGTGTTCTCAATACCTCCACATTTATCTTCACAAAATTCCACTATATGAAAATCTTCAGAGAAAATCCAATGAGCTTTGGGGAGGGATGAGGTCATCCAATCCCAAAAGGCAGCTATGTCTCTGTAGTCATTGGCAGCATAGATGTTGCATATACCAATGGATTTATCTTGCAACTTGATAGTGATCCAAATTGTTCTATTACATGGGGAAACCCCAAATGCTTCAATCTTATTAGCCAACTTAGGACCAATAAGGATAGCCAGTCCCCCTTTGCCTCTTTCATGTTTTGAGACAAAGTGAGTGGCATGCTCCCAAATGAATTTCATCACAGTATAAGCATGGAAGTCGATCACCTTAACTTCTTGAAGGAGCACCAAGTCTTCATTCTGAATCTTGTTGCACCAATCTCTCACAACATATTTCCTATCAGGCATTTATAGCCCTCTCACATTCCAACTAGCAATGTTGATCATTATGAACTTGTTTTTGAGTGGGTTTCTGATTCTTGTAAAGCTTGTTGAATCAATTAGGTAGGTTAGGGTTCTTAGACTTATTCCCATTACCAACTAGATTGGATAGAGATTGTCTATCCATAGTCTTCATCTTTTTCTTATAACTCTTGCTAACAACTTCAACAAACAAACTATCTTCCCCATGTTTTATTACAGAGTCTTTCTCAACTGTTACAATTTGTCTGTTAGGCACCTCCACATCAATGGAGTCCATGAACTCAGGGGGGACCAATATGTTGCAAAGGTGTATGTTTAGAGTTCCTATATTTATCGGCTCTATCCTTAATAGTTTCGAGAGCAATCTATTTTACATTCTTTCTATTGGGGGTATTTTGATCCACTGAAGGAGGGATTTCTGATTGACAATAGACTACAGAAGAAGGGGGGTTACCCTATTTCATAGTGGTACTGATAAAATCCTACTCATCCTCAAATAGATGATTAGTGAGAGAAACAAATTTATGTCTCTCACTCTTAGGGGGAGCTTTATGGGTTTTAGAGCCCAATGTATTATCAACATTCTTTGCATTTACATCTTTATCCACAATGATACAATTTTCTTTTGCAATATTACTATTGTTCTTTTTTAGTATTCACACTAGGGTTTGTACCTAGATTGATGTTAGCAGCCACATTAAAATCTCCTTTTTGTATATTTTTAGGAGACATGCATTCTCTTCTAGTATGGGCATTCAATTTACAATGAAAACAAGCATTTAAATTGCCCAGAATAATAAGTTCCCAAGTAAAAACATCTTCATCAATTTTCAAAGATATTCTTTCTGGAATGGAAATTTTAGGAGATAAGGCTATTAGGATTTTGGTATTAAAGTAAGGAAGAGTGACTCTTGAATCATCAACTTGTAGAATCGACCCCAAAGGTTTTAAAATTTGAGGAATAAATGGCCAAAATTTTGGCTGGAGCCCTTTAAGTTCTACCCAATTAGGAGAGGAACATGCCATCACATGCTCAAGGTTACCCTTAAACGACCATGAAAATGCCCAGAAGAGAGATTTCTCGACATTCCAGAAACCCTTTTTCAAAACTCTATCTTGCATATTATGTGTTTTTTAGGAAAACAACAAACAAACCCTTCTAAATCATATGACAAAAATTAACATATATACCCATCTTTTTGCCCCATACATCTGATAGCTAAGCATCAACAAAATTTCTGAGAAGGCAGAGAATTACAATCCATACAAACAAAGAAAATGGCTACATTCCTTAAATGAGTCTGTTTATTTCTAAGAGCCTTGACCATATCCTCGTTCGGAGAAAGTGATAGAGTTTTCATATTATGAAGAGAGGACTTACCACCTCCTCCCCCTCTGGGGTCTCTAGCTTGGAAAATGCTTCCATCTCTATCTGGATCAACACTGGCCCCCAGTAATCCTCCTGGCACCACTTCGGACTTGAGGATGATTCCATTGAATTCTGTAGATGGAGGACAATCAATAACTATATTCTTAGAGACAACATATTTATATGAAGGTTTAAGGCCTTCTTTCTCTGCAGGTTTATGCACTTCATTCTCAACGACCTTCATAGCACTTTGATTAATTTAATTCTCCTTATTGTTCAATAGTAAATCATTACTATCTTCCATTAAATGCAATAATGGGGATAGAAGAGCCGAACCCCAGTGGCAAAAAAACCTAGACAAAAGGGCACACACATGTGAAACAAGAGAAAATAGACCATAAATAAACTCACAAAAAGCACAAGAAATAATGGGAAACCCAACGACAAACACAAGAAAGACACACAGATGAACAAGAACATAGAAAGCACTGCAAAAGGACAACAACTGGGTATGGACTCTGAGGCATGTGAGGTGGCTTTTCACCTCCCACAGAGTGTACCCTCCTCCCTTCGTCCAACGTCCTTTTTCAAAAATAGCCAGCTTAAATTTTGAAGTTTGTAAAAACAAGATATAATATAATATTAGAACAATTTTTAACACGTCAATTTTGTAATTAAAATATAGAATTCAAGAATATGTGCAAAAAATAGGGTTTTTTGAAAGGAAAGATGGTGCAGATTTAAGGGTAAGTGCACAAAGTTGAATCCACTTAGAGTGGAAGTTGTAGACTTAGCCTAGAACATGAAAATGTGTCAAATGAAATGGATCCCATTATTCTTCAGGGCTTGGAGCCAAAATTTGAAGTGAGATCCCATTTTGCAATGGGATCCCAAGCATAAATCTACGAAAAGAGATCTCATTTCAAAAATAAAATTGCATCTCGTTTCTTTATATATAGTTTTTTTATATAGAAAATGACTTAAATATACATGAAATATAACATTTAAGTATATTCATGTATATATTGACAGGATGTTTGAGAGTGGTTTCAGATCTGTAAGAATTATAATACAAATTGTAGATTTTAGAATATTTATAGAAAAATTGACAGTCAAATTTCAATAATTAGCAAGCTCCTATCAGTTTCTTCCTTGAGCTCTAGATCCATCTCTCTCCATATCACTCTTCCTCTATCACCTCTCTACCTCTCTATCTCACTCTCTCCTCTCTCTCTCTCTCTTCCAAAACCTAGACCTATCTCTCTTTCTCACACATACTTAACTCTCTACTCTCTATCTCCTCTCTCTAGACACCTCCCCTTACTCCCTACCTATTTCTATTTCTCTACATATACCTCTCTCTCTCACTATATATCTTTCTCACCCTCCATACTAACTTATCTTTCTCCATATACTTCTCTCTTCCAACTGAGATCTCTCGCTCTCTCTCTCCATCTCCACCTCTCCCTCTTTCCCTCTCTACTTTTATCTCCCCTCTATCCACTCTCTACCTCTCTATCTCACTCTCTCCTCTCTCCCCCAAATTCTAGACCTATATCTCTACCACTCTCTCACATCCTTAACTCTATATTCTCTATCTCCTCTTTCTCTACACACCTCGCCTCACTCCCTACCTACCTATATTTCTCTACATATATCTCTCTATCTCTCTATACATACCTTCTCTCCCTTCCTACCAACTAATCTTTCTCTACATACATTTGTCTTCCAGTCTCTATATTTCTTTCTCCCTCTCACCCTTCCTCTCTCTGTCACCACCCCTCCTTCCTTTTCTCTCTATTATTATCTCCCCTCTATCCCTTCTCTACCTCTTTATCTTACTCTCCTCTCTCTCCCAAAATATATACCTATCTCTCTACCTCTCTCACACACATGCTTAACTCTATACTATTTATCTCCTCTTTGCACACACCTCCCTTCACTCCCTACCTATATATATTTCTCTACATATACTTCTCTATCTCTCTCTACATACTCCCTCCCTACCAACTTATCTTTCTATAAATCTCTTTCTCCATCCACCCCTCCCTCCTTTCCTCTCTACTTTTATCTCCCTTCTATCCCCTATCTATCTCACTCTCTCCTCTATCTCCAAAAATCTAGACCTATCTCTCTACCTTTCTCTGACATCCTTAACTCTCTACTCTATGTCTCTTCTCTCTCTACACACCTCCCTTCACTCCCTAACTACCTACATTTCTCTACATATACCTCTCTCTATCTCTCAATACATACCTTCTCTCCCTTCCTACCAACTTATATTTCTCTACACACATCTCTCTTCTATCCTCTCTTTATTTCTCCCTCTCACCCTCTTTCTCTCTCACACACCACCCCTCCTTCATTCATTCTCTACTTTTATCTCCCCTATATCCTCTCTCTACTTCTATATCTCACTCTCTCCTCTCTTTCCCAAAATCTAGACCTTATCTCTCTACCTCTCTCTCTCTCTCATGCACATTCTTAACTCTATACTCTTTATCTCTTCTCTCTCTACACTCCACCTGTCACTCCCTACATACCTATATTTCTCTACATATACCTCTCTATCTCTCTCTACATACCTTCACTCTCTTCCTACCAACTTATCTTTTTCTACATACATCTCTCTTTCACCCTATCTTTCTTTCTCCCTATTAGGATTGTTTTGGGCAAATTTTTTCATTTGGGTTAGATTAAGGTTTTCCCGTTGTTTTTCGAATTTTTGTTTAAGCTACTTTCTTTTGAAAATAGCCTTACTCATCATATATTTAATAGGAAATTATTACAGCCCTTATTGCATTGGTTATGGTCTTCCCATGTCCGAGGTTGATTAGGTTTTGTCCCCCTGCATGTATCTTAAAGGGTTTGTATTTGGTCACGTGCCTTGATTATCCCAATGTGGGCCCCGATTAGCAAAAATATTGTGTTGGCACCGAGCTATTGTCTGACGTGACAGATTGTAGATGCCTGAACTATTAACTCGACACTTGGTGGAAATTTTTTCTTAACTTGGCCGAGTCTTGAGCTGAATTAGCCAAGTGAAGGTTGCTCAGAACTTGATGAGTTTTGTGTTTTATGTTCAACAAGTATCTGAGAAGAACATTGCGGCTACAATAAAAGTCATACTCGACACTCGATAAATGTGTTTTCTCTACTTCAACAAGTCCCAAGAGAAGCAAAAATAGGTGGAGCATGGCGGCCATGTGGAATCCAGCGCGTAATCTTGGGCCTCACTAAAGTAGCTTTTGTGATCTTGACGAGTGTAGAGGGAATGAAATAAAGTAACAAGACAGGTGATATGACCAACAACTCCCTCGGGTATGGTTATTTCAATTTCATCGACTTTCATCGATTATTTTAGATCAATGGTGCATATTTAAACCTGTGTAAAGCTCATTTACGCCATCATTTTTCACACGAGTTTCATTTATGAGAAAGGGGATAGTTAGTTCATGTTTTGAATAATTTTGATCACAAATTACTGAAAGGGTCTGGTGCGGAGCTGAGAAACCAGGTTGTGAAGGTGTCCAACAGCCATTAAAGACTAGAAAACACAGGCAAATTTCAGTAAGTTTTGTTACCAATCTCTTTTAATTTTCTTTGAAGGACTTGAAAAAGGAATCAAGTGTAGCTTTTCTGAAGTATTCTTAGGGTCTGGTGTAATTTTGAGTCAATTTGGGAAATGTCTACCCCTTCGAAAACCTCAGAGTCTATAGAACCCAAAACCAAGAGACATAAGAAAGATAAAAGCCTTCATGATGACTTAATTGCTCAATTGCTTGGGTCGTGTTATAGACCTAAGACAGGGACTGGTGTTTCGAGGTTTGTTGATAAGCAATTTGAGTGTAGGGAGAGTTATTTTAAAGTTAGAGGGCACCATATTTTCAAATGTTTTTATATGAAGTTAGAGTCTTCAATTCCTAAGTGCAATTTGTGGAGATTGGGACTGGCTAGATTAGTCATCCCTAATATTTTTCTCAATGTAGACTTGATCAAGGCTTTGGAAAAATATTACAACGCTAAGGGCCGATATATCAGGGCCATAAATGGAAGGTTGTTAGACATCAATAGAGATACAATACTGGAAGTATTTGGCCTAGAGGATTGTAGACATTGTGATACAAAGATTAACATGGAAAAACTAAAGGCCGAATATGATGCTATAGAAGGACTCTTCAAAAAAAAGATTACCTATCCATAGACCTACATACAAAGATAATTTGCAGCAGCTTGCTAGAAATGAGGTACCCCCATACAAGGTGGATCTGTTCTACAAATATTTTGAATTGACCTACTATGCAATTTTTCAGGTATTAGGATATAGTGGGGACCTCATGATTCCCAAAGAGTTAATGTTGTTTGCTTGTGATGTGCAAAGTGATACTAAATACAAGTTTTATGATTACCCTCAATTTGTTGCAGATGCACTACATGAGTCACTAGTGAAAATTCAATAGGGTAGCTCAACACCTACTTTCAAATTGTATTCATTAGTGATGTACATGATATTATTTCAGGGATAGAAGTATGGTGTATGGAGTCCTTTGCTTAGTATAAAAACTATTCAGAAAGGTATTAAGATGCCAGTCCAGTTATGGACTACATTCTCAATCTCTTGTGTTTGAACAATACTTTGTCAGAAAGGTATATGTTGTATGTGGTATAGAGATTCTCCAGTTAACAAAGCAAGTAATGAACTTGTTAAGACCAAAGGGGAAGGAACAATAAATCAAAGTAAATATTGACCATAATTGGGCTGACTGGTACTTGGATGAGAAATATACATACATTAGGGTATATGGATTCAAGGGAATGCCACATATTTTACCATTCATGGTCTCCAATAGATTGGCTACTTTAGAGATTGTGTGGCACATGTATGAAGCCTCAACTCCTTTTAGGCCCAACCAAAAGGGATCATTTCTGCCCATGTGTCTAGTAATTGTGATTTTCAAATCAATTCAAATAAAGGTTTTAAGGAAGCTATTAAGTTTCTCATGTTTTTTCATTTGCCATTAGGATTAAAAGCTAGGGAATATGACCCGGAAGGGTATTACACTTTTTCTAAGAGGGAAATGCCATGGGGGAAAGTTTAGCATGAGTTTGAACTAAAAGAAGAATTAATGAGGAATTGTGATTCTTATGAAGAGTTGCAGGCAAGGAGATCAATGTACTTCAAAGTACATAAGATTGAAAGCAGGAAAAGGTTGGAAGACCGTTCTTATGGACTTTTCCCGGATGATTATGATAGGGTACTAAGGATGGAAAATATTATTCAGAATGCCCCTGATTTCCTTGCTAGTATAATTATTCCTCCACCCCCATCTCCAAATCCATCAACTTTTGCAATAAGAAGACCAGTTGAGGTTTCTCCTTTGGCTAGAATGTCTCCAACACCATCTGCATGTGCTGATTTGTCTCAAGAAGGTGAAGGTAGAAGCAAATCTAAAGAGGAAATGGAAGTAACCTAAGAAGTAAGGTTGCAACCTTACATTCCACTTGATGGAAACAATGATGATTCAATTCAAATAAGTAATTATTTGATAGAAAATGTAAGAAGAAAATCTTTAGAGTCTTTTATATCTGATGTTTAATTCATTAAGTCTCAGGAGTTTAGATTATTTATGTATAAGTGGAAAGGAAAAGAAATTGCTAGGGGATTAAAAGAAAATCTTAATGAGCAACATGATGAATGTGGTAAGAAGTTTTATGTAGATCTCAAGGAAGAATTTGACCAAATGACACCCAAGAAGGGGAGACAATTGCTTAAAGAGGTTGGATGCTTGATTATTCCTGGGATGGATTTATCTTCTAATATTGTTTTTGATAATTTGAGAAGAGATCAAAAATTTGAATGCAACCTCACAGACGAAGGATATGATAATATTTGTTTTGGTTCAGAGTTTAGACCTTCTGATAAGACTCTTTCCACATGGTGCATGTATCCTAAAGGACAAAGGCCAAGGTTGATTAATGATATGAACGAATTAATAGGACAATTTATGGTCTATAGGATTAAGGATATTCTTGCTAGTGATGTAGCTCACTTGAATGTGAATATTGTCATGTTTACTCAGGGCAAAGTGGAAGAGTTAAATGAAAAAATTGCACAGGGTACTCGAGAAAACATTGAGTTAAGAGAAGCATTAGGAGCTTCAAAAGGAAAGGGCTTGCTAATGGAAGATGAGAACACAATTTCAAAGTTGTAGACTAGCTTCATATATGAAAGGAATAAAAGAGAAGATGCTGAAAAATAGGTGTTAAAGTTACAATATGAGGTAATGTGTTTGAAGAAGGATCTTAGAATGAATAGGTTCACATGGGCCCAAGATTATATAAAGAGTAGGGTTGAATAAATGTTACCCTATTTACAAATCACATGGACAAGATATCAAGAGTTGTTTCATGTTATGCAGAGGAAAAGGGCGGTAGAGATCTGATTAAAACTTATCATATAACACTTGTTCCAAATTCAACAACTACTCCATTGCATTTATGAGTCTATCAAATTTGTTGGTAGTCAGGATGTCCAAGTATTGAGGGATATGTTGAACGAATTAAAGTCCATACTTTCTAAAGCTGTTGAGTTGCTGAGCAATCACCATAGATTCTATGGACATATTACACAAGCTTTGAGAAGGTTCACAAAATTACAAGGCACTCCCCTCCATTCATTTATGAAAGAAGGTGGAGAACTTAAAACAAAACATGAGTGGAAGATAGAACTTAGAGGCTGTCCTTACTGCAAGGTGTTAGATAAAGTTGTGGATGATGCTGATAAGGTGGTGGAAAACTTGCAGTTACAAGTAAGTGTCTTGTACCAGTTGGAGTATAGTGCTAGGGTATTGAATAAAGAGAATTCAACTTTAGTGACTCCTTCATACAAAACACATGTGGATGTTTGTCAAAGTTTATTTTCTAGAGAGAAATGAGTCATGAGAGATATTTCTGCTAGCTGGAGATTTTCTTTGGATTTCATGAAATTCTGTTGCAATTTGGTTAAATTGTCTCTTATTTGTAATATGATTGGTCAAAGAGGTTGAATCTAAAAAGAGCAGTGATTCCTTTTGAATCATGGTTTGTTACAATATTCCTTATCCTTGTTTTTCTTCGAGGTAACTATCATGTTTCATCCCATGATGATGAAGTTAGATGGTGACATATGATTTAGTATTGGTCGAAAACTTTGTGCTCCCTTGTTTTTCTATAAAAGGGAATTCATGGCCATTTTGTAGGGGTTCTGAGATTGTAATATGGAAACGGTTTAGTTGGGTTTTTCTTGATACAGTGTTACCCTTTTTTGGCGTATGAAACTATTGCATATATAAAAATTAATAGAAATATTTTAGTGAATTGTCTTGTATCTGTTGTTTCTCAATTGAATACTTTTATTTGTTAAAGACAAATGAAAATGTCTCTATGGGTTTATTGTAGATGTGTGATATGATATTTAGGTTTTCTTTGAGGGAGAAATTAAATTCTGATATCCTATGAAAGCAATTGAGGAATAGTTCTATGATTATTTAAGTATGATTCATAAGGGATTGGTACAAGATATATTTGCAAGGCATTTATATTCAAGAAATTAGATGTAATTCTTATCAGTTTGTCAAGAATATGCCTATGTGACATTGAATAACACACTGGTCTAATGATATATTTGTGTTGAACAAAACATACCACTGAGAGGATGGTGAATCAGTGGTTTCCAAAAACTCTTTCACCTTTTGATCCTACGAGTGAGTACTGGTTAGCAAATAAAACACAAGTAAACCTATCGGTGAGATAATGCAAGACTTGACAATGCAATCACAAAAGGCACATCACATAACACCGGTATATACGAGGAAAACCCAAGATGGGAAAAAACTCGGTGAGAAAAGCTGCTGGAGTCTACTGCTCCAATCTAGCCTCACAATGAATATCTGATTACAATATTTAGGGCACCAACCCAAGGAGCATCAACCCCTGATTTAGGGCACCAACCCAAGGAGCACAAACCCCTGATTTAGGGCACCAACCCAAGGAGCACCAACCCCTAATTTAGGGCACCAACCCAAGGAGCACCAACCCCTGCACCAAGCTCCAACTAAGTGAGATACAATAGATAAAATCAATACAATAATTATAATCTGGTTACAAATGAGTTTTGTAACCTCACAGATATGTCTCTTCACTAGTCCACCTTTGTTCTACTCTCTATCAGTTCTCTTCTCACCTTATCTAAATCTTTCTCTACTCGGCCTCTGTCTTGTCTGCTCTCCTTGGCCTCTGCCTTGTCTTCTCTCCTCTCACTCTCTTCCTCTATTCACCTCTTCTCACTATAGCTCCCTTACCAGTTCAAGCTCTATCGGTTGTCTTCTTTTCGACCTAGTTACCAGTTGCTTCCATAGTACCGGTTAAACCCTGCTCAATCCTTTCTTGTTGTTGCTTCTTTCTTGTTGCTACTTCTTTCCTGCTAGTTCAAACACTACCGGTTGTCTTGACTAATGCACTTCTTGCATCTTACTGAAATCTCAGACCTTTATCGGTTACTCCCCTGCTAAGATTTCTTACTGGCTATACCTCGAAATGCTCAGTTGCTTAACTCTCACAGTTAGATAAACTCTTTTCTTTCAACTGGCATTACACATTCTGGCAGCATCCTCCAGCAACACACATTCATCGATTTTGACTTGCATATTTATAAACAAGTCTTCCTGCCAAAAACCAATTCAAACTTCAGGCGATTAGGGTTTCTTCATTGAACTTGAGGCAAACCAAATCTAATCAGATTTCCTTCTAGAGATCGACCACCTGCAACAAATCAATCAAGCTCTGCCAATCTCATGGCTTCCAATACACATTTTCTAAGTTTAGAAAACATAAAAAGTCTGTTGGAAAGGCACTTGGTCAATCACCATAAATGGTTCAATAGATTGCATCACCAACCTCGTTCTGCACCTGGACATTTCGCATCGATTGATGCCTCCCTTCGATCACCTCTATTTGACCTTCCTCGAGCCACACACCTCTGCAACACATCCCATGATTTACGAGGTCTGCATTTAATGTCAGCCAATACTACAACAACCTCATCAGTGCACACACCATCTACTACTGCATGCATTTCCTCTACCTCGACTCCTCGTGGCTCCTTTGTCGACATCCACCTTAGCTCACTATGTCGATCCAACATGGTCACCGACCAATTACACACAATGGATGTATTCTTCATACTATCGCTCCCTCTTTGCCTACCGGTTCTCTAACCCTGTCGGTATATCTTGCCTTGCTGGTTAACCTTCATACCTTCACCTTCCTTGTGTCGGTGAATCATGTTTGCCCGATCATCAATCATGCCAGTCCTCAGCAACAATCTCAGATGACTCATCATGTGCATCTTCATCAAACTAAGAGCACTTCACTTTTGTCTCTTAGTCCACTTGGTAATATGCCAGTATCCTCCTTGTTTACCAATTTTCATGTTTCTACCTTCATACCAGTAGTGTGCATGATATCTTCATGCCATCCATCTCCAACTATCATGTATCTGTGGCAACACCACTTTCCATCTGCATACTAGTAACACATGTGTGCAACTGCAGAGCCTTATCTTCATTTGACTGGTTCTCTTCTCAATCGGTTTTCCAAGGAGGAAAACTCACCATCTTAACGCTTCCTTCTCTGCCTTGGTAGCACATCATGTCTTCTCATGTTGATCTGATGCACACCTCTGAACTTATCCTCTGGAGGCTTCCTCATCTTCCACTTTGGTGATCTGGTCTATGCATCCAGTCACCTACCTTGGCTTACTTTGGTTGTCTTATCTCGAAGAGTCATGATGTATGCCATGTATACTATGGGATAAACAAAGTATTACCACTTACCGGTGGGGAAGGATCCATGTCACCTGCTGGTATTAATGTGACATCCCTGAGGAGTAGATGCATCTTCAACTTGACATATGATCTGGTAGCTTTCCCATATGCCATCCTTTCTTACTGAAGCAACACATTCTCTATCAATGTTATCTTCATCCGGTGGAAGTCCTGTTGTATAAAATCCAACTCTTACCGGTGGGCTGCACATGCTTCACCTCCGGTGTTGATGTGATTCTTGTAATATTTTGCCTCTTCATCACAACCAACATCCCAACATGTTTCTCTGTTACTGGGCACATGCTTACCGGTTGGAAGCCACTCAATGCCAACACATTACCTACCAGTCATCATACCATACCATTCTCTAGTGCATGTCTTCAACACATGCCAACACTGACCTGTTTACCGGTGACCTACAATACTAGCTGACATCAATGTCACCAATAGACTTCAATCTCCTTGGTGCAGAGCATCTAGCTCAAAGTTGTCTTTTCTTTCATTTTAGAGTTTTTGTGTGATTTCAAGTTATTTTATGTTGTAATAAGGTAGAAGAAATCCTATGATTCTCTTTGAAGCCATAGTTTGGTTGTCCACATTTTTGTTGTGCTCAGGATCCAAAATTGTCATTATCCTGAAAAGTTGTCAAAATGTCAATTTTTGGTTTGTACCAGGTGGATTCCTAGAAAATTTCTAGAATGGTTGGAAATGGTTAAAATACATTGTGGGATTCCATTTGAGTGATGTTTCAGGCCTTGAGAGCCTTGGAGTGTGTTTTTGCACTCATAGGTAAAAGTTGTCAAAAATTGGTCATGACAACTTTTGCATTTTTAGGCAAAAGTTGTCCATGAAGGAAATGGCGTTGGAAGTTGGTTGGAACCAACTTAAAATGGTGTATAAAACCTTCTAATCATCTCCAATAATAGGTTAATCGACTTTTGGTTTGCATTCAATTTCATTTGCCAAGGGTTTCCTATGCTTTTCCTCACGTTTGGACTATTTTTGCTTTGAATTTCTGCTTTTGTACAACTTGTACGATATGGTACGGTGATCATAATAGAAGAGGAAGTTATGAATTTGTTTTATCTTTCCAAAAATTATAATATGAAGGTCTGAAGTGCTTTGGATCAAAAGTTATCATTGTTTTTGTAAAAGTTGCTCACATACCCTTGAAACTTGGGGTTTTGGTTGTAAAAATGCATTTTACCTGAGTATCCATGAATGGAACAAGTTGAAATCTAGTGGATGGATTGGTTAGGCTCTTTAAATATTTTTATAGTAGGCATTTTGTGTTTTTGCAGGCCACAAGGAGGAGAATGGGTGAGATGAATAACACACAAGCTTGTAGCTAGTGTGTGAGGGCAGCAGAGATTGCTCATTTTCAGAGCCATGGAGAAGTGATACCCCAACAAACCATAATGTTTTGGAAAGTTCTATGGGTTTAATAAAATAATCCAATATTATTTGGGTTGTTTATTTTGACCGGTGAAGAGTTTGGAGCACATCTTCCAAAACTGCCTGGAAGCCCTAAACCCCTTAAAAATAGCTCTTTTTCAATTACCCTAGTTGTACAACAAACCCAGATGGGAAAATTTGTGATCTTGTTTAAATTCCAAATGGGTATCTGAATATGTAAAAATATCTAGGGTTTGTTAGGATATTTTTGGGGAAAAGACCAAAAAATAGTCCAAGAAGGGCTAGTCAATTAGGCCTAATAGCAGTTGGTAGAAGCAAGTTGAAAGCCTAGGGTTTGGGAGGAAGGTGCAGACCTTGTCAATGCATAAAATTCCCTTGAACGTACCTGCATAACATAACTACAACCTCTTAAACATGCTGTTAGAGTGAAGATCCTTGGTGGAGGTCTTTGGAGCCTAGTTGGAGCTTTGGGAACCTAGTAGGAGACCATCTCAAAATCAGAGATTTGGGTCAAAACCAACAAGAAACCTCAAGAGGATATACCTAGGAGGCAAGCTAGTAGATTTTAGGCCTTGGAGGTCTAAGGAGTGTACCCTAACAAGTTACCTTGGAGGAGCTTGAGTAGAAGGGTGAGTAGAGGAGTTGGGGTGAGTAAGGGTGATTTGGAGAGCTAGGCACAAGACCTCTGCATCACTCCCACATCGGTCATGCTATACTGGTTGACATCAATGAAAACACAATTCCAACAATCTCCCCCTTTGGAATTGATGTCAACACACATGTAGTATCCGGTATACTACATATCCTTTCTCCCCCTTTGACAACAATGACAAAGGGTCTTGACAACCAGTATACTACCAACTCTCTCTTCCCCTTTTGTATTGGTTGCTTTTTTCCTTTTTACCACTATGCTCTGCAACCTCTCAACTAGCAGCACTTGAACCGAAGAACAAACACCAATTAGTTTGATATATTCTCCCCCTGTGCAGGTAGCTCACATCTCCCTGTATACCGGTTCACGGTGCAACAACAATGACACTTGATTTCCTCATGTGTCAAGTGTATCAGGCATCAATCATAAGATATGACTATGAACTCCCCCTGAATCACAATCCTGTGGTCTTTATTTTTTGTCAAGTCCTAAACCGGTACCCCAAACTGCACTTTGTACCGGTGGAAGTGAGCATCTATACAAGCTGATGGTCTTTCACTTTTATGACATCCATACCATCTTCGTGACATAAACATACCTGACCACAATGCCAAGTCACATTGAATCCATGTGAACTCTCACACCGGTTGACATCATGATGTCTCATACACATGGGATCAGCTACTGGTCTAACACACTATCATTTAGGATAATTTCTGATATTATCAGAGACATAAATTCATCTGTCCAGGCCACCGGAGCCACTACAAAACAACCAAAATATATTGACTCACATATTCTTCAATACCGGTAATTATTGCTACTGGTAACATACTCCACGTGCCAGTTTACTATACCAATTCAATATCTCTGTCAGTATACTCTGTCAATTGGCTCTTCTTCCAGTGTCACATCCCACTTTGACACTTGCAACAGTGATCCATCTTGCCCGTGTGAATGTTTAGCCAAGATATAAATTTCACACATTCTTTCATCTCATCTTCTTCTTGATGTCAGTGACTGCCTATCCTTTCCTTTGTTCTTCTCAACATTTGAAGGTGAATGATTTGATCAACATATAACTCCCCCTAAGGATTTGAATCTTCTTTAAACTTTAGGAGATATCACCTTTGCATTGAGTGCACAGTGCCGATCCATGGTCATGTTCTCTTCCTTCTTCCTCCATACCTGCTTGGACTCCCTCTTCTTCTCATTTGTGGCCTTTGGAGTAGGTCCCATCTTCTTCTGCTGATAGGTCTTTGCTTTACCAGGTTCTACAGTATGACTGGATATATTGCCATAGAAGCATACTACATTCACCCCAACTGGATGATTGGAAGATATTCTATCAAACCAGTTTGATCTTCTTCTCAGGGTCATGCCATTGTAGTTTACTACTAGTTTCAACTGATATCTTGTTCTTGCTGGAGCATTTTTCCTTTGGGCATAGCTGTTATGTCGGCTGCCTTGTTCATGAATCATCTTCTTCCTACACTCATTAATTCTATGGCCAAATCCATTGCAGTTATAACGTGTATAATTTATATTTCTTGAGGTAGCAAATGGACTCTAGTTAGCATAACCGAGAGTGGGCTTATGCATGTTTCTACATTTTGATGTTCTATGCCCAAATATATTACATCTTTTACAAACTGAATTGTTATTCCTAGGAAGAACACCATTTCTATTCCTAGACAACTTTTTGCATTCCTCTGCCCTATGATCATATCCTTTACAAGCAAAACAATAACCAGACAATGGAGACATATTACTGACAAATTCATTTTTCCAAATATGAGGTGATCTGACCGGTTTGGCTTCTCCACTTCTACTTATCCGGGGTGTTGCATCTCTTTGTCTTCCACCGGTGGGGAGTCTCTTAGGCTGCCTTCTTGCATTCTTGTTTTCGGTGTTCACCTATCTTCTCTCAACTTTATTTTTCCTTTAGGATCTACAATATTTCTTCTTGCTGCATCAATCTTCATTTTTAGCCTCAAGTCCTCACCGATTGTAGCTAGGTCAACCCTTTTTCTTGGTGCACTTCGGTCTGTGAAGGTCTGACCCTTGTTATCTCTAATATATGAGACACATTAAATGTCCTTTTGAGAGACATCCACGCTTGTGGAGTATTCACTGACAACATATCCTAATCCTCCGGTATCCTTGGTGTGTTTTTATTTACTCAATATCTTGTCCAAGGCCTCAGAGCTGCAATCATGTCGAATCCTTACCTTGAGCTCATTTTGACACTTCTCAAGATCTTTCCTGATGTTCTCCATTTCTCCTTTTAGGTCCTGACATTCTTTTCCCTTTGTCTCCACTTCTAACTAGAGTTCCTCACATCTTTTCTACTTAGCATCAAAGGCATATTTCAATTCACCAGTCAATCCTTTTGTCTCTTCTATTTGATATGTCAATATGCAGATATTATTATTTGATTCCTCAAGGCATATTATAAACCGACAACATTCTTCATGAACTGAATCTTTGTACCTTTTAAATTCCTTTCTAACATTTTGCAGCTCTTCTAGTGCACTTACCAATTCACATTCAAGATCAACTTCGGCTTCATCTTCATCATCACTCCCAAACACATATTTCCGATTAGAGTGATCTACATGTTTATTCTCTGATGTGTGCCTCTCATCTTCTAATTCTTGAGCCATAAAGAGGTGGGTTCCTTCTTCATCATTTCTACTGCAACAATTGGCTGATCTATCTTCATCATCTACACATGTGTTTGTTTCATTGATCTTCTTGCTTCCATAAACCCAATCTGTAGTGCTAAGTTCATTGCCATAAATCTTCTTCAACCCATCCCACAAACTCTTTGTCGATTTGCATCTGTTCTATGAGGAAACATTATCCGAGAGCCCACAGAGTATAGGCTTCATTGCTTCATCATTATACCAATATCTTCTTTTTGCTTCTGAACCGATGGGAGGACTAACATGACTAGGGAGACCATTAACAACTGACATCCAAACATCATATCCTAAAGAGGATAGATAGACTTCCATTCTACAACACCAAATGGAATAATTAAATCCATTAAACATTGGAACTTGGATTGACTCAAACTTAACCATTGTGTCCTAATACCAGAATCTACCCAAGTTGGAGAAAGCTTATCAACCGGGAACCTAGGCTCTGATACCAATTGTTGAACACAATGTACCACTGAGACGGGGGTGAATCAGTGGTTTCCAAAAATTCTTTCACCTTTTGCTCCTAAGAGTGAGTACCAGTTAGCAAAGCAAAAACAAGTAAACCTACCGGTGAGATAATGTAAGACTTCACAATGCAATCACATAAGGCACATCACATGACACCGGTATATATTAGGAAAACCCAAGATGGGAAAACCTCGGTGAGAAAAGCTGTTGGAGTCTACTGCTCCAATCCAACCTCACAATGAATATTTGATTATAATATTTAAGGCACCAACCCCTAATTTATGGCACCAATCCAAGGAGAACCAACCCCTAGTTTAGGGCACCAACCCAAGGAGCACCAACCCCTGCGCCGAGCTCCAACTCAGTGAGATACAATAGATAAAATCAATACAATAATTATAATCTGGTTACAAATGAGTTTTGTAACCTCACAAATATTTCTCTTCACCAGTCCACCTCTGCTCTACTCTTTGTCGGTTCTCTTCTCACCTTCTCTAACTCTTTCTCTACTCGACCTCTGCCTTGTCTTCTCTCCTCTCACTCTCTTCCTCTACTCACCTCTGCTCACTACAACTCCCTTATCAGTTCAAGCTCTACTGGTTGTCTACTTTTCCACCTGGTTATCGGTTGCTTCCACAGTACTGGTTAAACCTTTCTCAATCCTTGCCTGCTTCTTCTTCTTTCCTGCTGCTACTTCTTTCCTACCGGTTCAAACACTATTAGTTGTATTGAATGATGCACTTCTTGTAGCTTACCAAAATCTCACACCTTTATTGACTAATCCCTTGTTAAGCTTTCTTACCAGTTTCACCTCCAAATGCTCAATTGCTTAACTCTCACAGTTAGATCAACTCTTTTCCTTCAACTCGCATCACACCTTCTGGCAGCATCCTCCAACAACACACATTCATCGATTTTGACTTGCATATTTATAAACAAGTCTTCCTGCCAAAAACCAATTCAAACTTTAGGTAGTTAGGGTTTCTTCATCGACCTCGAGGCACACCAAATCTAATCAGATCTCCTTCCAGAGATTGACGACCTACAACAAATCAATCAAGCTCTGCCAATCTCGCGGCTTCTAATACACGTTTCCTAAGTTTAGAAAACATAAACAATCTGTCAGAAAGGCACTTGGTCAATCACCATAAATGGTTTAGCAGATTGCATCACCAACCTCATTCTGCACCTGGACATTTCGCATCAATTGATGCCTCCCTTCGATCACCTTTTTTCGACCTTCCTCGAGCCGCACACCTCTACAACACATCCCATGATTTATGAGGTCTGCATTTAATGTCAAACAATACTGCAACAACCTCGTCGTTGCACACACCATCTACTACTACATGCATGTCCACTACCTTGACTCCACGTGGCTCCTTTGTCGACATCCACCTTAGCTTACTATGTCGATCCAACATGGTCACCAACCAATTACACACAACCAGTGTATGCTTCATACTACTGGTCCCTCTTTGCCTACTGGTTTTCTAACCCTGCCGGTATATCTTACCTTGCTAGTTAACCTTCATACCTTCACCTTCCTTGTGTCGGTGGATCATGTCAGCCCGATCATCAATCATCCTGGTCCTCCACAACGATCTCAGATGACTCATCATGTGCATCTTCATCAGACTGAGAGCACTTCACTTTTATCTCTCAGTCCACTTGGCAGTATGTCAGTATCCTCCTTGTTTACCAATTTGCATGTTTCTGCCTTCATACCGGTAGTCTGCACGATACCTTCATGGCATCCATCTCTAACTATCATTCATCTGTGGCAACACCACTTTCCATCTGAATACCGGTAACACATGTGTGCAATTGTTGAGCCTTATCTTCATTTGACTGGTTCTCTTCTCAACTGGTTTGCCAAGGAGGAAAACTCACCATCTTAACTCTTCCTTCTTTCTCTTGGCAGCACATCATGTCTTCTCATACTGATTTGGTGCACACCTTTGAGCTTTATCCTCTGGAGGCTTCCTCATCTTCCAATTTGGTCATCCAGTCTATGCATCCAATCACCTGCCTTGGCTTACTCTGGCTGTCTTATCCCAGAGAGTCATGATGTATGCCATGTATACTATGGGATAAGCAAGGTATTACCACTTATCAGTGGGGAAGGATTTATGTCACTCGCTAGTATTAATGTGATATCCCTGAGGAGTAGATGCATCTTCAACTTGACATATGACGTGGTAGCTTTCCCATATGCCATCCTTTCTTACTAAAGCAACCCATTGTCTATCAATCTTCTCTTCATCTATTGGAAGTCTTGTTGTATAACATCTAGCTCTTATCGGTGGGCTACACATGCTTCACCTCCGGTATTGATGTGATTCTTGTAACATTCTGCCTCTTTGTCACAATCAACATCCCAACATGTTGCTCTCTTACCGAGCACATGCTTACTAGTTTGCAGCCACTCAATACCAACACATTACCTATCGGCCATCATACCATACCGGTGTCCAGTGCATGTCTTCAACACTTGCCAACACTGACTTGTTTACGGGTGACCTGCAATACTAGCTGACATCAATGTCACCAATAAACTTCAATCTTCTACACTGGTCATGCTATATTGGTTGACATCAATGACAACACAGTGCCAATAGTTTGTTCAATAACCACAATATTTTTCAAGCAATTGTTCTTCAGTTTTACTTTTGTTTATGATATGAATTGGGTCGTCAGTCGATAATATCTTGTGAAATAAGTGGAATAGGGCCAATTGTGAGCGCTTATTTGTATTAATTTTGTATCACTGAGAACCATTTGTTTTAAAAAGCAATATAAGGCTCATACATTGTAATTTTTAGAGTATTGTTGTAGGTTAACCCACCAAGGTTTTGCAGAGCCCAACGTATAGAAGGATTGTCCATCTAGTTGTGATGTCCTTGTCAATTGGCCAATGATCTTGAGTTCTTTCTAAAGGAAGAAGGATAATTCTTAGAGAAAATTAAGAAGCCATTTGGAAACACCAACATGATGGTGACTTTGTTGGGGAATGAGTCGTGATTAATTGTATATTCAAGATCTGGGCTACAGTTTGACTATTTAGACCTATAGTTTTATCCTTGCTAGAGAAGTTTGTGTATCATGACTTTAACTTGTCTATCTATTTGATATTCTAAGATACACCTTAGTTGATTTTGAATTATACATTGAACAAGTTTGTTGATTGTTCTTAATATATAGTATTTCTAATCATCCCTGATAAAGGGTGGCAATTCTAATTGATTCTAAAAGACTTTAATCTTGTATGAATAAGGAAGAGGTAGTGTTTGAAGTCATCTCCACAGGTTTTAAAAGTAGTAGATTGCGGTTCTTTATTCATCAAGAGAAAGACAAGATGTATGGGAGGAGATATTTATGTCAAGGACGTCCCAAATCACCTCCTCAAGAGAAAAATCAGAAATGGAAGCCCAAAGGAAATAGAGGAAGGTATGGTTCCTCTTCTTAAAATATGCATTCACCAACTGTGAACCCTGATATAATTGATATTGAGCATAATTATGCAACTCCCTTAATGTATGGCCATCATAGGTCATTTTCTGATGAACCATCTCCTAGGTCTCGCAAATATTGCTTTGAAATTTTGAGGGGGTGAGTTATTATCATTATAATGATGACAGTGACAAGGTTTTTTATGATGGAGAGGAAGGAATCGAGATCACCTCTTACACTGAGCCCCTTAAGAAATCCTCAAAGGATTAGGAGACACATGAAAACAAATTAAGAGAGTTTAATGCCAAACTAGAGAAGATGGTGAAGGGCTTCCAAGCTGAGTTAGATGAAGAGACTTGTAAGGGTCAATTAAGAGTTGAAATAGAAACAAGGAAAAAACAGAGTGAGTATCTATTTGCTGATATTTGTGTGAATAATATCATGGAACCTCTTATATAAAATGCACCCATGATAAGTGTTACAACATCTCAAGATAAAGGGAAAGCTATTTTTACTGACTCAAATGTATGCTCAACCAAAAGAATAAAAACTAGAGAACTCTCTGACCAAGAATTAAAGGAAGAGATTGAGGAATTAGAAGAGGAATATACCTGACAGGATTGAGGAAATAGAAGAGGAATATACCTGACAGGAGATGTTGGTAAGGAGAGCCGAGCTTCTCAAGAGGATACTAGATCTAGATAAACTGACTAAAAAAGGTGTTAAACCTTCACTTTCCCCAAAGTTCAAGATGAATAGTACTACTGAATCCCATGTTTATTTGTTAATAGGTGATTAAGGCCCACAACTTATGAATATAAACCTTCCAAACACAAGGGTGCCTCCTCCTGTTGTATCATCATCTATTCATGTACCTGTTATTTCTATGCCTTTGAGTCAACTAGCTTCCCAGTTACTTGACCATAGCACCACAATACCTCAAGTCAACAAAATACAAGTACTTGAACAATTTGATAACCAACAAAACTAGTTGTATCAACAACTGATATTACAACAACAACAATATGATAAATTCTTGAGACAATTTCAAAATACGCAAGCTCAGCAAAACAATGCAATTAGTGGGGTACAATTTCCTGTTACTCAGTTGAATCCACAAATTATAGCCCCACAACATGTTATCCCTAATGTTCCTCAAAATAAGCTAGACCAAGAGGCGAGCATTCAACAAAATGTGGGAGGTAATCCTTTTGCTAGACCTCCTCTTCATTTAGACAAATATAGGCTATTGGACTTCACCAGGATTCAGGGATATCCTAATCCTATGGACAATGATATAAGAACAAAATTGCCAAAAATTTTAGTTTGTGCTGGACTGATGGGTGAAGACCATATTAAGGCTTTGATGAATGTTATAGATAATTTTGAGGTTGAGCATTTAGATGTCTCGATGAATTTTTTATGCAGTCATTTGTAGATGATGCCAGAGACTGGTATAGGAGCCTTCCAAATGCACATATCAGCAGTTGGCCTAAATTTCATAGAGTATTTAGGGAACAATATGGAGATCACACTGATGTAAGATTTAATTTGGGGGAGATTACTACCATTAAGAAAAATCAAAATGAAATGGTAGCATAGTTCAATACAAGACTATAAGGGTCTTAAATAAGATACCACATCATTTGATGCCAAATGATCAAATGTGCCTTATATTTTACATAAAGGCATTTGATCCTAAATTTGGATATGAGTTAAGGTCCAGAGAACCCCCATCTTTGAGAGATGCTTTCAAAGGAGCGATTATTATTGAAAATAATAGGAAGGGTGCATGTAAAAATGGAAAGAGGGATGAAGTACAAATCTTACAAAATCAAAAGGGGCACCAATGGAAGCAATTGAAAGAAGAAAACAAACTTGACAAGGTAATGACTATGCTCTGAGGGATTTGAGTCACAAGGTTGCGAGAGGTGAGAAAGGGATATCAAATGATAAGCCTAGTTTTTCAGAGAAATGATAGACCCAAATTGCATGATATGCCTTATCACACAAATTGGCGTGATGGTATACCTATCAGTAATGCAAATAATCAAAGGGTAATTACCAACAAAGATACTCTCGATCCCTTGAAAAGACCAGGTGCTAATATGGTAGATGAAGCCTCTTGGTGTTGTGCATGTGACTTGCCTCACTCACCTATTCAATGCAGTGATGCTTTGGCAATACAAGATGATGGGGAAAATTGCAATCAATGGTGTGATGATGAGCATACTATAAATATGTTATCCTTAGGACCTGATGTTACATCGCGTGAGTATGATTCATTAGATGATGAGATGCATAGTAATAATATGAATAGGAAAAGGCAACATCATGAGCTACATTTGAGTAGAAAGTATTCTTTGATTCTGAAGATTATATGGTGGGAAGATAGACACTAAGATTCCAAGATGTAATACAAAGGAAGTAAACTTGAGAAGGCCATCTGAAGAAGAAATTAAAGCACTTACAATTATTGTTGTTGCTCAAGCCAGAAGAAATTATCAGCTAAGAAATAGAACTGTTAATTCTGAACAAGGACAACCAGGTGGCTTGTTTGTGAAGGACTCCCCAGCTAAAGGGAAGGTGACTAATCAAGGACTAGATGAGAAGAAGAGGTTGTATGAGAACCAAAAGGAAAAAGCTCTTGAGGTCAGTAAGGATAAGCCATTTTCTCTTGCTGAAAAGAACAAGGGTGGATTGAATGAGGCAAGTAATAATGACTCAATACCTCTGCAAAATTTTCCTGCATTCGATATGGTGGAAACTTTATCACAGATTAAGTTGTCAATACCCTTAATGGAAATGATGAAATTTGAAGTGTACTAGAATAGTACCATATCTTTGATTTCAAATATCCCTCATTGTTCAAACAAGTCAACACCTGTTGTGTCAGCCCAAGGAAAGGTGAATAAATAATTAAATGCTAGTCAAGTAAATAAAAGCGGAACACCTGAGGTCTATTTAGGATCAACTATCATCCAATGATCATCTTAGATTGATCCCTTTTATTTGACTCTATTGATAAATAATAATCTTTTGGTATTATAGATTTTGGGGTATCTATAAATGTGATGCCAACAAAAGTCATGAAGGACTTAGGATTAAAATTTGATACCCCTTATGGTACATGTTATGCAATGGACAATAGGTAAATTCTTATCATAGGGATCATATGAGGTTTAGAAGTGAAATTGGCATCATACCCCGAGGCTTCTTACAAAATGGATGTAACTGTATCTGACATTGCCCCACATTATGGTATGTTGTTGTCTAGGCAATGGACAATAACTGTTGGGGGTAATGTACATCTAGATTTATCATATGCCACTATTCCAGTAGGTGACCGATTGGTTCAAATTGACAGAGAAAAAATGTCTAAGAAAGTTATAGATGAAATTGACCCTGATAATTTGGTATTCTTTTATATTTTCAGAGTAGAACCGGTAGAACCAATTCTGCAGAAGATAGACCCAATGATTGATGAGGCTATTAATAATCAGAAAGGATTATGGAAAATGTATTTTGATGGAGCATGCAACAGGGAAGGGTTTGGAGTTGTAGTAGTTTTTATTGCACCAAATGGGAAGAATTTCAAGTATTCATTTTTATTGTCATTTGAGTGCACAAATAATACTGTAAAATATGAAGCATTGTTATTGAGTCTGAATATAGCAATTAATCATGGTGTTAAGGCCTTATCTGTATTTGGAGATTCTGAATTGGTGGTTTCTGAGGTGAGATCCAAGTAATAATAAAAAAATAGGTGGTTAAATCAATATAAATTCATGGTCTGGGCTACTATCGAGTTTTTTGATGCCTTTTCTATTGATTGGGTAGAAAGATCAAATAATATTATGGCAGATTTTCTAGCTAATATAACTTTGAAGAGTGATGACACTACTTTTGCAGGAATATCAAAGGTTGAAATTAAAACTAGACCATCAATATCTGATAATATTTGTAGTTGGTAGGTATTTGATGATGATAATGATTTTCTTAAATTATTGCATTGCATTAATCAATATCAGACTCAAGAGATTGATTTCAACACATTTGTTGTGGAAGAAAATGGTGAGAAAGTTGTATTTGGAAATGAAATAGTCCAGTTGAAAACTAATAAGATTCCAACAGGGTTGGTTTCTCTTGAAAGAGTATTTGATGGGAATGATAGTTGTTCTATGAAACCTGTAGTGGTTAATAAAGATGATTTGGAAGAGATAGATTTGGGAACTAAAATGGCTCCAAAGAATGTATACATTGGGAAAAGGATAAGTCCCAAAATTAGGACAATGTTGATTTTCTTGCTTATGAAATATAAGCATGTTTTTGCATGGTCTTATGATGATCTCAAAGATTATAGAGAGGATTTGTTCCAACATGAAATACCTCTTAAACCCGATGCTAAACCATTTAGGCAGAAACAAAGACAGATCAACCCGATTTTGGCTCCTAAAATGTAGGAAGAGTTGGCCAAATTAAGTGAAGGGGAAATAATCAAGCCATTTAGACATTCCTCCTGGGTCTCAAATCTAGTGCTTGTCAGAAAGAAAAATGGGGACATTAGATTGTGTGTGGATTTTAGGAACCTAAACATCGCTTCAATAAAGGACAATTATCCTTTACCAAACATGGAGGCTATGTTACAAAAAGTAATTGGTTGTGAACTCTTATCCATGACAAATGGGTTCTCACGTTATAACCAGGTGATAGTAAAGGAGTCAGAGCAATACAAGACAAACTTTACAAGTCCTTGGGGAACTTATATTTATGTGAGAATGCCTTTTGGTTTGACTAATGCTGGTGCAACATTTCAGAGAGCTATGGAGTGATAGTCCTAAAAATAACGATCCAAGAGATTTTCATGCCTTGATATTTTTTTTATTTTTTAGAATTATTTTATTCTCTATTCTTGCCCTTAGAGTTTTTAGGGTTTTAGGGTTCTATGCATTTTGATAAAATTTTATCGAAAACCCTAAGCTTGTTATATTTTGGTGTTACCTTTTTCCACTTAAAGCCAAGGGTCGGTTACCATTGGTGGGGCCATTCTTTTTTCTAAGCATTAAGTTGCATTCGACCGGTCCCTTTATGGTTTTTCCCAAGTTGCACGCAAAATTACCCTAGGCGGTTCCCGTTTAATATTTTCTGCTAGCACCTAAATTTTCCTAAGTCTAAATTCTTATGTATTTCGCCGATGACTTTATGTTAAATCGCGAGTAGATCCTACAGTTCGCGCAGCCCCACAATTGAAAGTGCAAGGAAGATAAGGACTGTGACATCACAAGATGATACCATGTGCCCTCGATGGAGAAGGGTGAGCCAGTGTTTTGAATTTTCAAATTTCTCATGTTACCGGTTCTCAAGAGGTAAATACCAGACTACTAATGGTTTCATCAATTTGCATGTGTTTCAATGGGCAGTGATATTATAATCTGGGCGAAAAGGTCACAAAATAAAGTGCAAATAGATCCAACGACCCTCATAACCCCGTGAAGGAAGATGCAAGAAGTATATGGACTGTGACATCACGAGATGATGCCACGTGTCCCAAGCTAACCAAGAACACCGACAGTGGGGCTGTTGATAGTGTTAGGAAAGGAGATGACATGGTGTTGCTACGTAACATATTTGGTGTGTCCACAAGCCATGATGGAAGGTCAATGCCAAATTGACCATTAGTGATCGTTTGATTTTCCAGGGTGGACAAGATCTAGGGCAGAGTTTTAAATTGATTTTTAAAAGGTAATCAAAGGTATTATTTGTCACCCGCACGGGAAAATTTAGAACAAACAGATTGCAGGCTTGTTGACATGGAACATGATAGCGACAAGTCGGGACACTTGGATGCTGACTCATTTCTGAGGGACTAGTTTGAAAGTTTCTACTTAGTCGAGGTTGATTAGACAAGAAAGGACAACTGTTATAGAGGCATAAAAGGATTGGATAGCTTCTGAGTTAGAGATGGGAGATCATGGATTTCTCTGAGAGATCAGAGGTTGCTTGTTGTCAGGGATTCTGAAGAATTTGTACAATCAAGGAGGAATAAGATAAAAAAAAAATCATTCACATAATATGAGCCTTAACATGATGCAATGGATTTGATAGGCATGATTTTTAGAGTCCATAGCTGATAGGGTGAGTTGAACGCACCAAAATGATGATTTTTCACATAAATGAGCATCATCAGATGAAGTGTTTTTTATTATAAATACAATGGGATGGTGAATTAATTGGTAGAAGAGAAATGGTGAATTAATTGGTAGAAGAGAAAATAATTCTTTTCATTTTATGAGAGTGTTTTTTTTTCCTCAGCAAGGAAGATGATGTTTGAGTAGGATCGTGCATGGAATTGGTGTATGCTTTGTGATACCGAATGGGTGTTTTTTCTCCTATGTGAGTTTTTTTATTGTCAGAGGGGTTGTGAAAGTGAGAAGGATTTCTAGAGGGGTCGTGAAAGCCTTTTATTATCAAGAAAGGCCATGCATGGAACATCCTCTACTTCTACTCTGCCACTAGATGGCAGGGGGTTCGAAGAAGCAGCCCATAGAGGAATGAAATAAGGATTTGTTTGGGTGGGGAGTGGCAACCAATCATCTCTGTGATGGAATGGAAGGTGTGACCCCTCCCCAACATATTATGTTTTCCCTTAAGCTCCTCCTTCCACTTTCTCTGATCCTAGGAATGAAGGCTAAAGCTCCTCCTCTAGTTTAGGGGCAACTTTACTTCTTGCCAGGACCTAGTATCCCTTTCGAGAAGGGAAACACTCTATTGGACGAAACGTAACATCTCACACTCCATCTAAAGGCATCAGGGTGATAATGGCATAGTGGTGCAGGAGCACCATTCTAAGGTCTTCCTCCATGTGATTTTTGTTGGAATTTTGCTTCTTTAAGAAGCCATGTAAATGTAATAAGAGCCAAGAGCTCATTGGTCTTGTTTAGGTCCTAGTTTAGGTCCTAGGTTCATAAGTCTAGGTTGAGTTTTCTTGTGGAGTAGAGGGTATGTGTGCCATTGATGAGTTTGGGGTCCTTGTAGCATGGTTGTGTCCATAGGAAAACCCAAGGTAGGCCCAAAAGTCAAGAAAATCAACATTGTAGAAGTTGCTCAAAAGCTGTAAAAAGTTGCATGACAACTTTTCAAAGTTGTGATGCAACTTTTCCACCAAATAGGTCATAAACTTAGTTTGGCATTGGGAACCCTAACCATGGCACACCAACCAAGGCAGAGACACTATAAATTGTTGCAAACCTTAAAATGAGGGGTTGGATGTCAGATTGTACGGCCCAAGAGAAAAAGACCTTGACTGTGACTGTGATTTTGTTGCCAGTCGGCACAAATGAAGCATTAACAGGTTGATAATGGATTGTTTTGCAAACTAAACGGTGTTGAGGGTCTTGCATTGTGTTTATACTTTCATTTTGAGCACTTAGGTTAGGTTCTTGTGCAGGTTTTTGTGTGTTCGTAATTATTTTGTGAAGTTACTCTTTCATTGTCCAGTTTTGGACTGTTTTGTGTAATGGATTGACAACTCCTATCCCCATTGTGGAAACACCATGAAACCATGGGGAATAGGAGTGAAGACCTTGTATAGTATCCTATGGCAAGCAAGGCCCCTAAAGATGCAGGAAAGCTTTTCAAAGACCCACTCCTAGGCGAGATTGGACTGTGCTCGGCTAGGAAGGGTTGAAGTTGCAAAGGTCCATGGGAGCAAGGTAGGACAAGGAAGGAGGCACTCTTTGGAGGAGTTGTAGAGGGGTGAGTGGAGAACCATTGGTGAGAAGGAGGAGCTTCCACCAATCTAGATAAGGTGGTAAAGACAACAAACCATCACTGCGACCTTGGCAGGCCTTAAAACCCTCATAAAAACCCTCAAAAACCCCAAAATTCACCAAGGGTAGTGTACGGACACTTGGAGGCCCAAAACCAGGAAAATATTTGAGCCCTTGCCAAATTATTAGCAGCCCTTTTGGGAAGTTTCACAAGTTTTTGCATCATTTGTAAGAGGGAGCCCTAAAAGTCCAGAATGGAGGCCTAATTGGGCACATTCCTTGTATCCCTATTTTGTAGGAAATAAGGAAAATAGTGAGATCAGTAACAAAATGGAAGGTTAAAACCTCTTGGGGGAACATGAATGGATGGAAGACCATGTCAAAGACCTATCCTATCCTTGCTAGGACCTAAGATGGTGAAGGAGGAGCTAAACTCTTATTAGCCTATGTGAGAGTTTTTGATGCTTGAGAGTAGGTGTGACTTTGGGAGGATTATCACAGATTGTTGGTGGGTGGATTGGGAAAGGTCAGGGGATTCCACAAGAAAGGGAAGTCCTAGAGACCCTAGGGTGTGGTTGGAACACCTGGTGATCCAAGGAGAGGATCAAGGAGCATAGAATAGGCTAGTCTATCCCATACCCATTCCCGTCAGATTGGTATCAGAGCAAGTTAAAGATTTGGTGGACCGTGCATGTCTCTATATTCTAGTGAATTAGTAGGGGAGAACATAATGGTCACTAATGTAGAGCTATCTAGGGAGGTAGAAGAGCAAAAGGAGAAAAATAGACTCCTTGAAGATGCTATGAGTGAGATAAGGAACAAGCTGGAAGAAGTGGTTGATCAGAGAGCACAAGAACTCTGGGGTGCGAACAATAGTGACAGAGGAAAGAAAGCTATTGATCTTGATGACATCATACTTGAACTAGACCCCTTAATCAATGAAGAACCTTTTGTAAAGGCCATCAAGGCTTTGAATACAAAAGCTTTTGAAGGATTGCCACATTTCAGTGGAAGGATAGATATTGACACCATCATGGAATGGATTGAGGGTATGGAGAACCGCTTTGAGTGTGAAGGTGTGACAGAAGCTCAAAGGGTTAAGGTTGCCAAATCAAGAATAAGGGGAGCAGCCTTGACATGATGGAAGTACTTGCAAGAGGAGAGAGTTAGCATGGGAAAGCTACCTATTGCAAACTGGAAGGCCATGGTGAGTAAGATCAAGGAGAACTACTTACCAGAGGTTTATGAAGTCCAACTTCATAAGAAGAGATAGGGATTGAAGAAAAAAGATCTTGATGTGACCTCCTACATAGAGGAGTTTCAAAATATTTGTCTTGGATCCAAAGTCCAAGAAGAGGAATCTATCAAGGTGGCTAGGTATCTAAGTGGCCTAAAGTGGAACATCCAAGAGGAGATAAGCCTATGGACTGCTACCACTGTCCAAAAGTGTCATTAGCTTGTTGCTAAGGTGGAAGAGAGGAACAAAAGGAAGGGAGACTCCAACGATAGGGGTAGAGGTAGAGGTAGAGAACAAATGAGTCACCAATGTGGTTACCAAAGCAAGGCAAATGAACAAAGGAATCAAGGAGAGTCCAAGTTGACTGAACATAGCAGTGAAACCAATCTCAAAGGAGGCCATTCTAGAGGAAGAGGTGCACAAGGGGGCCCAAATAGGGGTAGAGGTACCGGCAGGGGCAATTCCTACTTTGCAACCATGAAATGCTACAACTGTGGTCAATTGGGACACCCGACCTATAGATGCCCTGACAAGCCTACCTCATCAAACAATGGAAAGAGGATTGCTTATGCCCATGAAGACACATCAAGAAGCAAAACACTTGAGGTGGACCATATTGAATCAGAGATTGGGGAGAATCTGATGTTCAATAGAGTCTTGATAAGACAACTATTTAAGGATGAACCTAAGCATAGGAGAGCATTGTTTATGATGAGATGCAAATTCCTTGGTAAGGTTTGCAAGGTGATAGTTGATTTAGGGTCAACTAATAACATCATATCAGATGAGGCAGCTAAGAAGTTGAAACTCACAAAGATACCCCACACTAGCCCTTACAAGGTGACTTGGTTGAATCAAGAGCAGAGTGTGCTTGTCAATGAACAAACTTGGGTGGAGTTTTCTATTGGAGGGTACAAGGATAAGATCCTTTGTGATGTGTTACCCATGGATACTTGTCATCTGCTGCTAGGTAGACCCTGGCAATTTGATAGGAAGATGATCTATGATGGAGAGGAGAACTCCATTTCCTTCAAGAAGGACAACAGAACCTTTAAGATTCAGTCTCTGATAGAGAATGATGAGGGAACCTCAAGAACACCTAGTGTCTTACTTAACACTGGTAAAGAGTTCTTACACCTGCTGCATGAAGAGGAGACAGTGGGATGTGCCATCTTTGTGAAGCCAAAGGAGGAGGAAGATAAGTTGTAGACACAGGTACCTAAGGAGGTAAAACAAATGTTACAAGAGTCTAAAGATATAGTGAGTGATGGAGCATCTGCAACACTTCCACCAAGAAGGTCTATTAGCCATCAAATAGACTTTGTACCCGGTGCATCCCTGCCCAATAAAGTAGCATATAAGCTCACACCTGACCAAAATAAGGAGGTGGCAAGGCAAGTGCAGGAGTTATTGGATCAAGGATTGATCAAGAAGAGCATCAACCCATGTGCAGTCCCGATAGTACTAGCAACCAAGAAGGGAGGCAAGTGGAGACTTTGTACTGATTCAAGGGAAATCAATAAGATCACCATAAGGTACAGATTTCCTATTCCCAGAATAGAGGATTTGATGGACTGTTTAGGAGGTGCCATTTATTTTACTAAGTTGGACCTTAAAAGGGGTTATCATCAGATTAGAATTAAGGAGGGTGATGAGTGGAAGACTGCTTTTAAGACCATAGAAGGGTTGTATGAATGGCTTGTGATGCCATTTGGACTTACCAATGCCCCAAGCACCTTCATGAGGTTGATGAATGAGGTGTTGAAGGACTTCATAGGCAGATTTGTGGTGGTGTATTTAGATGACATACTCATCTATAGCAGAACCAAAGAGGAGCACCTAGAACATTTGAGGTTAGTCCTAGAGAGGTTGCATGAAGAGAAGTTGGAAATCAACTTAGGGAAGTGTGACTTTTTGAAACAAGAGTTAGTCTACTTGGGGTTTGTGGTGTCTAAGGGAACCTTGAAGATGGATCCATGCAAAGTGGAGGCAATCTTGAATTGGCCTGCCCCTAAAACAGGGACGGAAGTTAGGAGTTTCCATGGTTTAGCCCAATTCTATAGAAAGTTTGTGAGGAACTTCAGTAGCATATGTGCACCAATACTTGACACCATAAAAGGAGGCCTTAAAACTAAGTTCAAATGGACTGAACAAGTTGATAAAGCATTCCAATTATTGAAGCAAGAAGTAGCCACAAAACCCATCCCACTCTTACCTACTTTTGACAAACTGTTCACATTGGAGTGTGATGCAAGTGGCATTGCAGTAGGGGGTGTATTGAGTCAAGAGGGAAGGCCTGTGGCATTTTTCAGTGAGAAGCTTAATGAGGCAAAGAAGAGGTATTCAACATATGATCTAGAGTTGTATGCACTAGTTCAGTCTCTCAAGAAGTGGAGGCATTACCTACTTCCAAAGGAATTTGTAGTGTTCACAGATAACTAGGCTTTGAGTTACATCAACACTCAAGAGAAGCTTAGCAATAGACATTTGAAGTGGATGGAGTACTTCCAATCCTTTGCCTTTACCTTCAAGCATAAAAAGGGACAGCTTAAAAGGTGGCAGATGCTTTGAGCCGGAAGTTGTTGACTGTCCAAGAATTACAATTACAGAGCATAGGGATAGAAGGTTTCAAGGATCTCTATGAAGAAGATGAGGACTTCTCATCAGCCTACAAGGTCTGCAAGGAGTTTGAGAATCATTTTCATGGTGAGTATGCAGATTATACTCTTCAAAATGGTCTCTTGTTCAAAGGAAATCAGTTATGTGTACCTAGAGGATCCATGAGAGAAAATCTCATACAAGAGAAACACAATGGTAGTCTAAGTGGACACTTTGGAATCAATAAAACTTTGGATCTAGTACAAAGGTACTACTATTGGCGCAAGTTGCCAAGGGATGTGAGAAGGTATGTGGAGCAATGTGGTGTGTGTCAAAGGGAAAAAGGAGGATCAAGTAATGCAGGCCTCTATCAACCATTATCGGTCCCGAATAGGCCTTGGGAGTGTGTGAGCATGGACTTTGTGGTAGGACTCCCCAAGACAAAGATAGGTATGGATAGCATCTATGTGGTGGTAGACAAATTTTCTAAGATGAGCCATTTTATTCCATGTAGAACTATTCATAAGGCTAGTTATATTGCACATCTCTTTTTTAAGGAGATTGTAAGGATTCATCGACTCCCATTAATTATTGTTTCAGATAGGGATAGCAAGTTCATGGGTCATTTTTGGCAAACCTTATGGAGGAGACTAGGGACTAATTTGTCTTTTAGCTCAACTTACCATCCACAAACTGATGGTCAAACTGAAGTCATTAACAGGGTGTTAGGCAACTTGTTGAGGTGTCTAACCAAGGAGTATGGGTAGACATGGGATCTAGTTATTCCACAAGCTGAGTATGCTTACAATGACAGTGTAAATAGGACCACTAGAAGGAGTCCTTTTGAGGTTGTTTATGGCAGACATCCAAGAGGGGTGTGTGAACTAAGAGAACTTGGTTCCATGGAGATGAAGAGTGGGCAAGCAGAGGACTTCACTCAAACCATCAAGGAAGTCCAAGAATAGGTCAAGAGAGTCGTCCTAGAGTCTATTAAAAAACTGAAAGCTAAAGTGGATGAAAGAAGGAGAGAGGTTTAGTTCAAAGTGGGTGACTATGTGATGGTCCATTTAAGCAAAGCTAGAATGCAAAGGGGCAAGCCTACTAAGCTACAAATAAAGAGGGTAGGACCTTGTATAACTCTATCCAGATATGGTGAAAATGCCTACAAGGTGGATCTTCCTTCAGATTTGGCTATATCACCAGTCTTCAATGTTGCTAATCTGATACTATACAAAGGTGAAATAGTAGGGCAAACTGAGAATCAAGCCAAGGTGCTGCATGACTTCTATGTGAATGCTTTACCTCAAGTGAAGCAACCCATAGTAGAGGAGATCTTGGAGTCAAGAGTGAAGAAGTCTACTAGACACCAGGTCTACATGTAACACTTGGTGAAGTGGGTAGGTCAACCTGAGTCTGAAACCACTTGGGTTGAAGAGGGTAGGTTCAAGAAACTTGGTATTGACCCGACTCTCATCTCTCCCATAGTTCCTTAATTATGTGCAGAGGGGGAGTATGGTGTAGGAGCACCCTTCTAAGGTCTTCCTCCATGTGATTTTTTTTGGAATTTTGCTTCTTTAAGAAGCCATGTAAATGTAATAAGAGCCAAGAGCTCATTGGTCTTGTTTAGGTCCTAGTTTAGGTCCTAGGTTCATAAGTCTAGGTTGAGTTTTCTTATGGAGTAGAGGGTATGTGTGCCATTGAAGAGCTTGGGGTCCTTGTAGCATGGTTGTGTCTATAGGAAAGCCCAAGGTAGGCCCAAAAGTCAAGAAAAGCAACATTGTAGAAGTTGCTCAAAAGTTGTAAAAAGTTGCATGACAACTTTTTGAAGTTTGTCATGCAGCTTTTCCACCAAATAGGTCATAAACTTAGTTTGGTGTTGGGAACCCTAACCATGGCACACCAACCGAGGTAGAGACACTATAAACTATTTAAAACCCTAAAATGAGGGGTTGGATGTCAGATTGTACGGCCCAAGAGAAAAAGACCTTGACTGTGACTGTGATTTTGTTGCCAGTTGGCATAAATGAAGCATTAACAGGTTGATAATGGATTGTTTTGCAAACTAAATGGTGTTGAGGGTCTTGAATTGTGTTTATAATTTCATTTTGAGCACTTAGGTTAGGTTCTTGTGCAGGGTTTTGCATGTTTGTAATTATTTTGTGATGTTACTCTTTCACTGTCCAATTTTGGACTGTTTTGTGTAATGGATTGACAACTCCTATCCCCATTGTGGAAACACCATGAAATCATGGGGAATAGGAGTGAAGACCTTGTAGAATATACCAAATCAAGCAGGGCCTGTGAAGATGTAGGAAAGATTTTCAAAGACCCACTCCTAGGCGAGGCTGGATTGTGCCCAACTAGGAAGGGTTGAAGTTGCAGAGGTCCATGGGAGCAAGGTAGGACAAGGAAGGAGGCACCCTTTAGAGGAGTTGTAGAGGGGTGAGTAGAGCACCATTAGTGAGAAGGAGGAGCTTCCACCAATCTAGATAAGGTGGTAAAGATAGCAAACCATCACTGCGACCCTGGTAGGCCTTAAAACCCTCATAAAAACCCTCAAAAACCCCAAAATTCACCAAGGGTAGTGTACGGACACTTGGAGGCCCAAAAATAGAAAAATATTTGAGCCCTTGCCAAATCATTAGTATCCCTTTTGGGAAGTTTCACAATTTTGTGCATCGTTTGTAAGAGGGAGCCCTAAAAGTCCGGAATGGAGGCCTAATTGGGCACATTCCTTGTAGCCTTATTTTGTAGGAAAGAAGCAAAATAGTGAGATCGGTAACAAAATGGAAGGTTAAAACCTCTTGGGGGAACATGAATGGATGGAAGACCATGTCAAAGACCTGACCTATCCTTGCTAGGACCTAAGATGGTGAAGGAGGAGCTAAACCCTTATTAGCCTATGTGAGGCTTTTTGATGCTTGAGAGTAGGTGTGACTTTGGGAGGAGTATCACAAATTGTTGGTGGGTGGATTGGGCAAGGTCAGGGGATTCCACAAGAAAGGGAAGTCCTAGAGACCCTAGGGTGTGGTTGGAACACCTAGTGATCCAAGGAGAGGATCAAGGAGCATAGACTAGGCTAGTCTATCCCATACCCATTCCCATCACACGGATCAAGCGGTTTTGCTTCTACCAATTTTCAGTTGAAAATTTTGATTTATGGGTGATGGATAAAGAATATTTTGGTAACATAATTGCATATGGCCTTTTAGGCCTAATTATTGAGTAAATATTATGTTGACATGTGTCTCTTGACCTAAAGCTTGTTGCTCCCTTTTCTTCTATAAAAAGGGAAATCAAGGCCATTAGAAGGGTTCCGATTTGGGGGGGTCTCTCGAGGATTCTGAAATCTGGTTCCTTTGGGGTTCCTTTTTTGGTTCCAGTAGTGAGTCTAGGTGAAGTGAGCAAGCTATAAAGTCATTTACAGAGCAAATGAAAAGCATTTAGTGTCAAGATTTGTGTAGGTTCTTGAAGGAGTTATATGTAAATTTCTTTTGTGACAGATGTAGTAATTTTATTCAATAGAAATAAAATTTTGATCTATTTCTTTTCGGTGTGTAATTCTATCATCTTTCAAATGAATAGAATCAAGGGTTGTTTCATTTGTTGCATTGTTATGATGTATGCAATTTTTCATTTCATGCTTCGATCTAAGGGGTTGATTAAATGCTTGAGTGGAATTGCAGAGTGGTAGGGCTTATGCAGGGATTTAGATAAGTAGTTTAGGTCAAGATTGCAGATGAGATATATTATATGGCAATATTATCTTAGATCCTATAATATTAGATAAAATTATGTCATGTTTTCATTTTACATCTTGTAATTTCAGGTACCCAATGGAGTAAGGCACTGATCACAACTTACAACTGTCTTTAAATATCAGTTTTGTGTTCAAATTCACTAATAAATTGCTATAATTTGTTGAATATCAGAATACCTTTCAATTCATGTCTGTTATTGTTTGTTATACACATCTCATGCTCCAATTAGGTTGAGGATCACTGAAGGATTTTCCATCCTTGAGCATTCTCCCTGTCGTTGAGCCTCCATATGAGATCATTTGCTTTGTTTTAGTGAATCTTTGAGTGTGGTGCAGAGCACAAAATTCACTAAAGGGATCACCCTCCCAGGTTGTGTAGAGCCCAAAGCATAGAAGGATTTGCAGAATTCTTATCAGTTGGTCTAAGTTCTTGAGGATTTTAATAGTTAGAGTTGGCTTCTCCATAGATATTTGAAGAATCAGCTTGGTTTCTGCCTCTTGCACTATAAACCCATTTGGGAACCAACATGGAGGTTGCATTTGCAAACTTGATAAATATAATCATGGTTGTATACTAGGATGGTCTTACTGATTTTTCAAAACATGTTGAAGACCATTGTGCACACTTGGAAAAGATTTTTGCAAGAGTATTGGAGTATGGTATTTCATTGAATCCCAAAAAGTATAACTTTGGTGTAACAGAAGGTAAGTTGCTGGGGCATATTGTTTCTAAAGAAGGAGTGAGAATAGACCCTGAAAGAGTAGCAACAAATGACAAGATTTCAATTCTAAAGACTATAAAGGCAATACAGTTGTTCTTTGGTTAGATCAATTTTGTTAGGGGATTTGTCTCTAACTTTGCAAAGATTGTGAAGCCAATTGCCAAAATGCTAAAGAATGGAGCTGGGATTGATTTGACAACTAAAGCATTGGATGCTTTTGCTAGTATTAAAAGGGCCATCAAGGAAGCCCCATTTTTGAAACCCTTGAGTATGGTAAGCCTTTCCATTTGTTCTCTATTGCTTCATTCCACACCATTACTGCAGTATTGTTACAGTAGAATGATCAAGGTTTTGAACAACCTATTGCTTTCTTTAGTAAAACCCTGCAAGCCACAAAACTTAAGTATGATATAGTGGAGAAATAGGCATATGCCTTGGTCAAAATAGTAAAGAACTTCAAATCATACTTGGTATGTGCCAAGGTTGTTGCATATGTACCAAATACGACAGTTAAAGATGTATCTTCTCAATCTGAGGTGACTGGGCACAGGGGTCGGTAAATCAATAAAATTCGGGAGTTTAACATGGATATAGAAATCACTAAATTGGTTAGAGGATTAGGATTATAAAAGTTTATGGTTGAATCCAATCTTGATGTTGGTCAAGTAAACAATACAAAAGTGTTTAGTGATAGGATGACTAGTATAGAGAGGCAACCATGGTACACATATATTGTTCATTTCCTGTAAAATATGGAATGTTGGCATTTGCATGAAGATTGCATTAATGATATGTTATGTTGTCATTGATATCAATTGAACCGGTAATGATATTAATGATGTTGCTGATATTGTTGTTATTGTTAATATTGTCTTGTAACCGGTAGGAAGAGCTTTGTGAAGGGTATTGTAAACTGGTATGTAAGTTTGTGAGTTGAACTGATAATCGCAACAAAAGGTTGAACCATTTCTATGTTATGTAATTGGTAAACCCTACTAGTTATTTTTGTTAAATCCTAACCGATTAAGGTTGTTGAATTGGTTATGTTGGTTTATGATCTGATGTTGAGCAGTAATGTTGGTGACACGTAAGGTCGTTGTATGAAGACAAGTTCAAAATGTTTTGGCGTGTTTGTTTGTCTAGGGAAGGAACAAAATGTATTGCATCTAATGCAAAGTGCATGATGAGTTACTGATCTCGATGAAGCGATAATCAAGGAGCGGTTGAGGTTTTCTTGATTGATGTGATGAGATTGCTATGAAATCCAATGGTCATGCTTGTACCGAATTGTTTGTAATCTCGATGAGAGGATTAGATTTTTGTTGTGTTACCGACCTAATTGATTTGTATTTAAGGTCGATGAAGTTGTTTTGTTTTAGTGTTGGCAAGAGTTGGCAGAAATCAGTTGAGTTTGTGGTTGCTTAACTGGAGAATGAGTCTGCAGTTTGAGTAAAGGCTGATAGAAGCTTAAATGGATCTGATCGAGCAAATGTAGTGCTATTCAGAGAGATCAAGAAACTCTTGTTGTTTTCTGACAATTACAACAGAATTGAAATCCCCTAACCGGGTAAGCTCTAACAAGCTTGGTTACTTATTAAATCCTCCAACAAGGTGGCCCATTAGATTGGATTTTCAAATCCTCTACTGAGGTTACTGCTTATAGGGTATTTGCTTCTAACAAGGCATTTGTAGTCAATCTCGTAACCAGGTGATTCCTAACAGGATCAGTTCTTAATAGGACTTTTGTAAAAGCTTTAATAGGCTAGGCTCTTAATAGGGCGAACTTCAAAAGAGTTCAAATATTTTTTTTGTGAGTCACATCTCACTGTGGTTTTTACCTATTTGGGTTTTCCACGTATAAATACTTGTGTCATGTGGTGAATGTTTTGTGGTTATGATCTTATGATTGATTTGATTAATTATTTTTGATAAGGCATGATAATCGGAAGTGTTGAGAAATGAAGCATTTGGATGTTTACAAGTTTGATGTTGTTTACTGTTAAGTTGCTATCACAATCAATCGGTATTCTTATGAGTATTGATCTTGACAGTGGTATTTCATTGATAAGTTTACTTTGTGAGTTTGAGTTTGAGTTTGGGAAGTTTGTATCAATTTCTCTAGTTATTGATTCACCCCCCCCCCCTCTCAGTAATCTACCGGATACTTATTATTTCATCATACCATCAATTGGTATCAGAGCATCTGAGGTCCTCTAAGATCTAAGCCTAACAGCTTGAGGAAAAGATCTACTAGATCATGATGAATAAGGAAGGTCCGAAGTTCAATAAAGATAACTATAGGATATGGAGCGACAAAATGAAGATCTACATTAAGAGTCTAGGAAGTCAGTATTGGGATCATGTAGAAACTCGGTATATTGCACCTAATGAAACTCTGACTGATGATCAAAAGAAAGAACAACAAGAAAATCATCAAGCACTTGAATCTATTATCAGTTCCCTGTCTGATGCTGAATATGTAGATGTTCATGGTCTTGAAACTGCATATGAAGTATGGAAAAAACTTGAAGAGATTTATAGCGGTGATGAACATGTTAATATTTCTAAAGAGGAGAGTCTAAGAGGAAAGTTTGATGACATGAGGATGTCTGAAGTTGAGAATATTCAACAGTATGTTCAAAGGATAAAAGAGATAGTCGGTGAAATTAAGAGTGTAGGAGGGAAAGTGGAAGATGCCATAGTAATCAGGAAGGTACTGAGATCCCTGCTACCGGTCTATGCTATTCGAGTTGTAGCTATTCAGGAGCTGAAGTCCATTGACAAAACTAAGGTAACTCTTGACTCCATCATTGGAAAGCTTACTACTTTTGAATTAAATGGTTATGATGGTAATGTATAGAAATTTAAGTCTACATTTAGAGCTTTTGTTTCTAACCCATCTGTGAAAAAAAGTAGAGATACTAGTCATGGTTATGAATCTAGATCCAACAGAGATGTTGATGATGAAGACAGTTTAGTGGAGCTTGAAGCATTATTGGCAAAGCGGTTGCCTAGAGGCACTGGTAAATATAGAGGTAAACTACCTTTAAAATGTTTTGCATGCAATAAGATTGGTCACATAGCGGCTAATTGTCCTAGTGGTGAAAATGAACACAAGAGAGACAAATTCAAGAAGTATAAGGGTAAAGGCAAGAGAGATTGTCTTATTGCTATTGATAGTGGTATCACTGATGAAGAATCTGATGATGATGCTAGTGAAGATATTGTGTTTGTAGCTATTAAGGAAGAGATATCAGACCAGAAGGCATCAGTATCCAGGATGGATAACTCTGATGATTGGATCATTGATAGTGGTTGTTCATATCATATGACTGGTGGTCGGAGCAAATTTCTTTCCTTGAAAGAATTTGATGGTGGTGTAGTTAGATTTGGCAATGACTCACCCTGCATGGTTAAAGGTAATTCCTTGAAAGAATTTGATGGTGGTGTAGTTAGATTTGGCAATGACTCACCCTGCATGGTTAAAGGTAAAGGAGTTATTTCTCTTAATGGGAAGAGCAGTGCAGATGATGTCTACTAGGTTGAAGGTCTAAAGTACAATCTTTTGAGTGTGGCACAACTCAATGATAAATGATACCCTCTGGAATTTAAAAATGGCATGTGCAAAATCTTTGACAACAAAGGTGAATTGAATTGCAACCGAGAAACAAACTAAAGATAACTTGTTTCATCTCAATTCTAAAGTTAGCAACTATTTTATTCCAAAAATAGATGATAACTAGCTTTGGCATAGGAGATTTTGTCATATAAACTTTGATAACATTGTTAAAGTGAGTAAGTCTAAGACAGTGAGAGGTTTGCCTCAGTTAGACAAACCGGTTAATGCTCTTTGCAAAGAATGTTAGTTAGGAAAGATGACTTCTTCAAGTTTCAAAAGCAAATCATTCTCAGCAGAGCACTTGCTAGATTTGGTTCATACAGATCTTTGTGGACCAATACGAACAAAAAACATTCAAGGTGATAGATATTTAATAATTCTCACTGATGATTGCTCAAGGATGATGTGGGTTACATTCTTGAAAGATAAGTCTGAAGCTTTTGGCAAGTTCAAGGCATTCAGGGCCTTAGCTGAGAAAGAGAGAGGTAAGAAGATAAAATGTCTGAGGACAAATCAAGGCGGTGAATTTACTTCTTAGGAATTCACTAGGTACTGTGAAGAGAATGGTATCGAATGACAACTTTTTGCATCAAGGACACCACAACAGAATGTCATCATAGAAAGAAACAACCGGTCAGTTGTTGAAGCTGCTAGGACAATGTTGATATAAGGAGGTGTAGCACAAACCTTTTGGAGAGAAGCTGTCAACACAACTGTCTACACAATGAACTGGGTTCTGGTAAAGAAAGGTAAGCAAAAGACTCCATATGAATATTGGAATGGAAGATCACTTGATGTTAGCTATTTTAAGATATTTGGAAGCAAATGTTTTATTAAGAGAGGTGATTACATTAGTAAATTTGAGGCTAACAGTGATGAAGGCATATTTCTTGGCTATTCCACCAAGAGTAAGGCCTACAAATGTTTTAACAACCGCACATAGAGAATTGTTGAGCAGATTATTGGAGATAAGGTTGCTGGAGTACTAACCAAAAGAAAAATCAGAGAGAATTCCTGCATGATCTCCACCATTGAACCAAGACTTGCTAAGGAGGCATTTGGTGATGATCATTGGGTTAAAGCTATGAAGGAGGAATTGGATCAAATTGAGAAGAACAACACTTGGACCCTAGTACCCTGACCAATAAATAAGAATGTTATAGGTACTAAATGGGTATACAAGAACAAATTGAATGAAGATGGTGTTGTAGTTCGCAACAAGGAAAGATTAGTGTGCAAGGGTTATGCACAAGAGGAAGGAGAAGATTATGGTGAAACTTTTGCACCAGTAGCAAGACTGGAAGGTGTCAAAACTTTACTTGCATTTGCAGCCCATAAGAAGTTCAAGGTATATCAGATGGATGTTAAGTCTACATTTTTGAATGGGATATTGGAAGAAGAGGTATACATAGAGCAACTAGATGGTTATGCATTGACTGATGAGAAAGACATGGTATGCAGATTGCATAAGGCTTTATATGGATTAAAGCAGACACCCAGAGCATGGTATGAAAGGCTTCATACACATCTAATAAAGATAGGCTTTCTAAGAACCAATGATGATAGTAACATATATCTCAAGTCTGAAGGAGATGAAATACTGGTTAGTGAAGTATATGTTGATGATATTATATTTGGAGATAATGATGTCATGAGAAATAATTTTGCAGATGAAATGAAAAATGAATTTTAAATGTCTTTAGTAGGGGAAATAAAATTTTTCATAGGCTTGCAGATACAACAAATGAAGAATGGTATTTTCATTACATAGTCTAAGTATGTGAAAGAGGTTTGAAGATATTTGACATGAGTGACTGTAAACCAGTTGGGACACCAATGGTTATAGGTTGTAAGTTGTCCAAGGAAGATGAATCTAAGTCTGTTGATGAGAAGGAATACAGGTCAATGATTGTCAAGTTACACTATGTTGTTCACAGTAGACCGGACATTGCCCATGCAGTTGGCATAGTTGCTAGATTCCAGAAGAATCCTAAGGAGACACACCTGATAGCAACCAAGAGAATATTTAGATACCTGAAAGGTACTATTCACTATGGATTATGGTATCCATATGGAGGAAACTTTGATTTGAAGGCATACACAGATGTTGATTGGGCAGGAAATGTTGATGATCGGAAAAGCACAACCGGTGGAGCTTTTTTCCTTGGAGGAAGACTTGTTTCATGGAGTAGTAAAAAGTAGAGTTGCACTTCACAATCTACTGTTGAAGCTGAGTATGTTGCAGCTTATATGAATTGCACACATGCTATTTGGATGAGGCACATTTTGGAAGGTTTTAAGATGAAGATTTCAAAACCTATAAAGATCTTATGTGATAACACAAGTGCCATAAATATTTCTAAGAATCCTGTTTTGCACGCACGAACCAAGCACATTGAATTGATGTATCATTTCTTGAGGGAAAAATTTCAGAGTAAAGATGTTATCTTAGAGCATGTTTCTACCAAGGAACAACTTGCAGATATTTTTACCAAACCTCTGCCTAAGACTACTTTTGAGTATCTTAGAAGTCAGTTAGGGGTTGTCCCTCTTCATGAAGTCAGTTGAACATAATGTTGACTACATCAGTCCCTGAAACACTTGTAAAATTTTACAAGGGTTGATGTAGAAGTGGATGTATTCCACAGAAGGAAAATCAAGTTGTAGTATGTTGTTGATGCATAGTGAAATTTTGATATTACATGTTTTACTTTCAATTTGGCATTGTTGTCAAAGGGGGAGAATAATTATGTGATTATGAGACAAAAAACTAGTGACAAACTGAAGACAAAGAGTGCACGTGAATACTTGGTAATATAAACTAGGATTCCTATTCACAATCAAAGCAACAAAGCAATGGTGTTGATATTTTGTATTCCAATCAATGCCAAAGGGGGAGATTGTTGGCATTTGCATGAAGATTGCATTAATGATATGTTATGTTGTCATTGATGTCAATTGAATCGATAATGATATTAACGATGTTTCTGATATTGTTGTTATTGTTGATATTGTCTTGTAATAGGTAGGAAGATCTTTGTGAAGGTTATTGTAAACCGGTATGTAAGTTTGTGAGTTGGTGCAGGAGCACCTAGTGAAGCTAATGGAGCACTTCATCAAATTTTGGTTTGAAATGGGCTATGTTGATCACAATTGAATAATGGACTTTTTGTATGTCCAAATGATGTGTTTATTACGTTTAAGTGTCCTTTGTGTCTTTTTTTTGTTGTTTGTTGAGTTTTTGGTCTATTTTTGACCTTTTATGCTTTGTAAGCCTAGAATGGGCAAAATGTGGAAATATGGTCAAAACCCCTTATAAAGCATTGTTAGGCATTGAAATATGTTTGTGTGGTTCTAAGAAACCATTTCACATGGTGGAGTTAAGTATATTTGGCTCACAAGTAAAAAATGCTCATTGTACCAAAAAGTGTCAATGTTGTCAAGCAACATTTTGACAATATTTGGAAAATTTGTAAAACAATGCAAAAGGTGGTTATTGGTCCATACATGGGAATGATTTAGGTGGTGAGTGAATATTTAAAGCCTCACACAAATTTTTATCTGGTTGGCATTCAAAGAAAAGAAGAACTCAATACAAAAACTCAAAATTTTGTCATTTTTCTTGCATTTTTGCTTCATATGGTATAGCAATCCGTACTTCCTATGCATTTGGCCATACTGTTTTCATTTGGGATGTTGTGCCATGTTGTGTTGAATCTCTTTCACCTGGGTTTGTGTGTTGGTGTGGAGTTTTAGCATTGTAGCAAAATTATTTTGTTTTAACCTTGTTCTCGGTTGAGTAAGGGTTTGGCTTCTATAATGGAAGCAACTTGATTTTATTTGGCTCTTTCTCCATGGCCTCTGAAATTCAATTTGTTGCATACAATTTTTTGTTTGTTGGCAATGACAAAGAAAGTGGCTTTTGTTTCTAACTAGACGAGCTCCTATAGCCCGGCTAGTGAACCTTCATGGTGAAAAACAAAGTTTCTCTACAAACCCTTGCCAAGTGAACCTTATTTTGGTTTCCCAAGGTGGATTGGAGTTTGGAAAGAGATTTTAAGCCAGATGGAAGGGTGTTTCAATGAATAATTAGTTGGGAAATGCATTTTGAGCAGTCAAAGTATAGTAAGACAATGGTTTTTGATCATTTTCCCTCTTGAAACTTGGTTGCACACCAAGTGTTTGACTTTATTCTTGCAGGGAAGGAAGTTGGAAGGATTCATAATGATGTTACACACATTCTCAAGAGATTTGGTGGTTTGAGGAAGTGTTTGGAATGGTGTTAAGGTGTTAGAAGACTTAAAACCCTTGAAAACCCTTGTTTTTAGGCACATTTATAGGACAGTGGTTGTACGGTCTTGTCAGACCTCCTCATAGCACAAATTTGAAATATATCCATAAATGGTATCTAGATATGCAAAGGTTTTATGGTGTTTTTTGGCAGTTTGTGGAGTTATAAGCATTTTTGCAGTTTCAGAGGGCTAATTGGGGCTCTTTTCTTGTAGCCCTGTTTTGAGCTTTACTTCAAATCGGGTAAGAAGACAATTGGAAAGACCACCAAACCAAGTTGAATAAGCCTAATAGGATGTTAGAAAATGTCCTAGACCTCCTGCAACTCTTGGTGAGTAATCTTGGTGTTTGGAGCTAAAGAAGCAAAGTCTCACCTTGTGAGGCTTGAGAGCAAGTTTGAATGAAAACAAGAACTAACATGGTAGGAAGATCTCAGGGTTGGTATGAAGCATAGAGAAGGAAAAAAATCAAATAAATAGTACCTAAAAAAGTGACAAAACCTTCAACAATTACCCTTGAGGGAACTTGCAAACTAAAATTGATTACAAACACACAATTTGAGCCAAATTTTGAGTATCTCCCTATCATGAGTTGAATCAGTAATCGAAGTAAAAGGTTAAACCCTTTCTTTGTTATGTAACTGGTAAACCCTACCGGTTGTTTTTGTTAAACCCTGATTGATTAAGGTTGTTGAATTAGTTATGTTGGTTTATGATCTGATGTTGAGCGGTAATGATGGTGACACGTAAGGTCATTGTATGAAGACAAGTTCAAAATGTTTTTGCGCGTTTGTTTGTCTAGGGAAGGAACAAAATGTATTGCATCTAATGTAAAGTGCGTGATGAGTTACTAAGCTTGATGAAGTGGTAATCAAGGAGTGATTGAGGTTTTCTTGATTGATGTGATGAGATTGCTATAAAATCCAATGGTCATGCTTGTACCGACTTGTTTGTAATCTCGATGAGAGGATTAGATTTTTGTTGTGTTACTTACCTAATTGATTTATATTTAAGGTCAATGAAGTTATTTTTTTTTAGTGTTGACAAGAGTTGGCAGAAATCAGTTGACTGTGTGGTTGCCTAATCAGAGAATGAGTCTGCAGTTTGAGTAAAGGCAGATAGAAGCTTAAATGGATCCGATCAAGCAAATGTAGTGCTATTCAGATAGATCAAGAAAATCTTGTTGTTTTCTGACAATTATAGCTGAATGGAAATCCCCTAGCCAGGTAAACTCTTACAAGCTTGGTTACTTATTAAATCCTCCAACAAGGCAGTCCATTAGATTGGATTTTCAAATCCTCTACAAAGGTTACTCCTTATAGGGTATTTTCTTCTAACAAGGCATTTGTAGTCAATCCCTTAACCAGGTGATTCCTAATAGGATCAGTTCTTAACAAGACTTTTGGAAAAGCTTTAACAAGCTAGGCTCCTAACAGGGTGAACTTTAGAAGAGTTCAAACATTTTCTTGTGAGTCCTATCTCATCGTGGTTTTTACCTATTTGGGTTTTCCACTTATAAATACTTGTGTCATGTGGTGAATGTTTTGTGGTTATGATCTTATGATTGATTTGATTAATTATTTCTGATAAGGAATGACAACCGGAAGTGTTGAGAAATGAAGCATTTGGATGTTTACAAGTTTGATGTTGTTTACCGTTAAGTTCTGATTAATTAAGAAAAACAGGTTTTTCAGGACCCGAAACCTTTTACATAGGAGATTAAGATAAGACAATAAAAAGTCCAGAGCTTATAAACCGCTTACAAAATGATTGGCAAAAAAGCCAGGAAACCAAAAGGACAACTAAAGAAAACAACAAAGAAACTAGGAAAGCACTACACAACTATAGTCTTCAGAAGGTCCTCCGCCTTTTCACCAACTGGTCATAGGTGGCCCCAACAACTTTGAGATCTTCCAGGTCCTTGTTAGGTTTCTTTTCTTTCTTTTTGCCTCTGGTTCTGGGTCTGGGTCCTTGAGCGTCTCCTGTGCCTTTAGTGTCAGGGTCAATATCTAGGGTCTCCTTCTCCTCGTCCAATTTGCTGATGAGAGTATTAGTGTTGCTAGCAGAAATCTTCAGGATGCTTAAACTCTATTCTGCAATACTCTTGAGGCAATCCTCAATTTTGCTGACTTTACTAGCAGTGCCCAAAATAGTTTGATCATTAGCGTTAGCAAGATTTTTCCTTTCCAGCAGGTCTTTCTCTATTTTCTCAAATCCGGGGTTGAAGGAATCTCTTATGTTTTTAGCTTTTGCAATGGTATTTTTCAGGTCCTCAATGTAATCAACCATAGTCTTCCCTTCCCCAGAGTTGATGGTTTCCAAAATCTGAATTCTATGGTTGAGTTTTTTTGTTGTCATCCACAACTTTCTTGTAACCAGTTATTAGCCACTCCATAGTGTCCATGAAACCTTGCATACCTTCTCGAGGAGGGTTAGGGGGAGGATCAACCTTACCGGGGATATCTTGTTCCTTTTTTGGAGTGACCCGAATAGTAGCTATGTCTTCAACCCTGAGAGCCTCGCCAGTGGTCACTTGCACTAGGTTCTGTTTCAGCTTCCGAGGTCCTTTCCTTTTTGTAAACCTCCAAATCCTTCACATTCTCCTCCTTCCTCTTATGCTTGTTTGTATACTGAGTGTGAACTTTAGTTTTCTTTTTCAGAGAACCCTGAGGTTTCTCCTTCTTTGAGTCTTCAGAGACCTCCTCCTCCAAGGAAAAGCTAATCTGGAGGATTCTTCCTTTAGGTTTTCTTCCCTTAGAGGAAGAAGGTCTTGTTTTCATATATTTCCTCTTCTTACCAGTTTCAAAATCCAAAAAATCCAAGCTCTCCTCAGAATCACTCGATGGGTCACTATCGAAATCCTCATCCACTGAAAAGACAGAGTCAGACCCATCCTCCTCAGACTCTATAGAGGGCTGCGGGCGGGCTATTTGATTGGCCTTGAGATGGTCATAAATGAGGACCATTAAGCCTTGATGCATGGCAGTGTCCCCCATGGGGTTCTCTTTGTAGGCCTTAATAGTGGCATTCATTGAGCATAACAGAAAATAAGGAAAATTAACCTTCTCATCATACCTAAAATGATTCAGCAAGATGAAATGGTATTCGTAAACTTTGGTAAACATACCATCTAATGTAATGTAGTGCATTAAAACAAAGAGGACCTCCCACCAAGTTTTAACAAAAGCCCCAGGGGGATAGTAAGTTTTACTTAACTTCACTAGGATTTTTCCTCCTTCTCAATTTCTGAATATCTATCAATGGCCTCCTTACTGACTTTTTTGTCTCTATAGAAGTTGCATCCTTCCCTTCTGAGGCCCGTGGCTTGGGCAAAAAGGTCTTCATCAATTTCAACAGTTTGGTCTCCCATTTTCAACATACCCTTTCTCTAGTTTTTGCAGAAAAAATTGGTAACCATACCATCTCGTCCGTAGAGTCTCTCCATGAATTTTGAAAAACCACCCTTTTGCAGGATGCTCCAGATTGCCTCCTTCTATTTCCATTCCTTGTAGCTGCTAGGTTCGTATCACCGTCTGTGACTACCGAAATTTTCACTGTTCAGAGTCGAGTTTTGAAACTTGCAGAGTTTTAGCCAGAAAGCTTATCGGAATTATCAATTTAACCCAGAAAGCGTGGGAAGTGATGGAATAAGTATTATAATAAATGAGGCTGACATTATTATAATAACTCGAAGTACTCCATTTAGTCTTTTTCATTATTATTCTATCCATCAAAAATCTTTGGAGTGCTTCTATATCGGTCCTTAAAAATGATTAGTCTAACATTCTCAACGAGTCCTTGTTGTCCCATCCACGTAATCATTTCATCTTTATTAATTGTCGTGTTGGCAGCCTAGTCAGTAGAGCCATTAGCCTCATGGTAGATATGGGATATGTAACTTTTTTCAAAAGTGTTGATGAGGTCTCTAGCAACTTTAATGATATTGTTGATCGACCATGATGGCTTTGAGGTCCGATTGAGATAATTTATGATGTTGTTTGAATCCCCTTCAATCCATATGTAGGGGCAATTCCATTTTTTAGCAAGGAGAATACCTTGGAGAGTTGCCATTGCTTCTGCTTTATGGTTTGTTTGGCTCCCTATTGGGACAACAACCATTTCCTTGCAAATACCTTTATCATCTCTAAGAATAGCTCCACAACCCGCAGGGCCTGGGTTACCTTTTGTAGCACCATCAAAATTGACTTTGAACCAGCCATGAGGGGGGGTTTGCCACCTAGCTTCAAGTCTTTTATTTTGATTAGGGTCAGAACTACCAGCAATCTTAAAATTCCAGGAGCTTAAAATGTTGGGTTCCGGGGGGTTGGTCGAGAAACAGGGCCCTCAATGATCCCAATATTCTCCACAATTGCCCTTTGTATTTTGTGGAACATAATATCCTGATTGAGGGATAAGCCCCTGAAGATACGATTATTTCTTTCTTTCCATAATCCCCACAGGATGTGAGGAAGAGATAGCTGCCACAAAGATCTCAAAAATGAGTTAGTCCAATGAAAATTCCAGGAGGAGAACAGTTCACTGACAGTGTTAGGAAACACCCAATCAATGCTAAAACTTTTAAGAAATCTTTCCTAGACTGAGGTAGAATAGGAACAGTGGATGGCCAGGTGGTCCACAGTCTCTTCCTCCTAAAGACACAAAGAACACCTATTAGGGAAGGCAAAAGCTCTGCCCTTGAGGTTGTCTAGGGTCAAGATCTTATTTTGAAGGATGGTCCAATAGAAAAAATTGATTTTGGGGGTCAGACCCTTAATCCAGGCTTTAGACCAGATAGGATTAACAAGAGGGGTGGGGGAAAGGACACCATACATTGAGGAAACAATTATAATTCCTTTGGGTTAATGTTTCCAAATAAGGGAGTCTTCCTCTTTATTCAACTAGATCGAAGACAAATGGATCTTGAGCTTAGTAAGGCTAGGGTGGATACTTTCAATGTTCTACCATTTATTGCCATACCAATACTCTGAAACTAAAGACCCAAAAATTCTAATACAGGAGGGAGCATGAGGGGCCCATTCATTGATTTCAGTCAAGGGTTTATCAAAAAGCTAGGGGTCCTCCCAGAATTTAACTTTCCTACCATTTCCTACTTTCCAAATCACACCTTTAGCAATGCTTTCATTGCACTTAGAGGCATGATTCCATATATGGGATTCATTAATACTGAATTCCGAATTGATAAAAGAAGAAAGAGAGGAGGACAGAAGAGAGTACTTACATCACTAGATTTTACACCATTCTGTGTCTGAATGGAACATTCTCCAGACCTATTTGGACAAGAGAGCTTCATTTAAGGTTCAGATTCTCCTCAGGCCCAGACCTACTTTACTTTTCGGTCTACAAACCTGGTCCCAAGCCACAAGAGACATTCTTTTCTTGTCCTCAACCCCAGACCATAGGAATTTTCTTTGAATTTTTTCAATTGCGTCAGCATACTTAACTGGAATTCTGAAAAGACTTAGGGTATAAATCGGTATACTTTGAAGAGAAGCTTTTAGTAGTTGGAGCTTTCCAGCCTAACTTAAAAGGGCTCCTTTCCAACCAACTAGTTTTTTATGAAATTTATCCACTAGAGAGCTCCAAAAAGGATCAGGAGGTGCAATGCCAATGGGGAGACTAAGATAGGTCGCAAGAAGATCAGAAATCCTACAATCCAAGATTCTACTAATTCTCTGTTGTCTTCTCTCAGGAGTATTGATGAAAAAAATTCCCTTTTGACCGAATTAATAAGCTAACCAGAAGCTAAGGCAAACTTACAAAGAGTACTCTTCAAGATTTTAGCTTCAAAGATACTAGATTCCCCCATGATAATATTATCATCGACAAACTGTTGGTGGGAGCAAATGAGGTAAGCAGAAGAAGGTTGGAGTCCCTTAAAGGAGCCTTGCATAACTATATTTTCCATTGACCTTCCAAAACATTCTGCCATAATGATGAAGAGGATAGGGGAAATGGGATCCCCTTGCCTTAGTCCTCTAGAAGCTTGGAAAAAGGGGGATGGGGAACCATTGACAAGAACATCAAAAGAGGCAGAGGTGATAAGCTGGCTGAAGAGGTCAATAACTGTAGTGGAGAAACCAAAAGCCATAAGAACCTTCACAAGAAAAGGCCAATCAACCCTGTCATAGGCTTTAGAGAGATCAAGCTTGAGGATGAGACCCTGCTTCTTAGCTCTAACAAGAGAATGAATTTTCTCATGGACAGTTATAATAGAGTCAAGAATTTGTCTTCCAGGGACAAAACCATTTTTCTAGTGATTAATCAAAGCAGGAAGGACATACATAATTCTGGTAGTAAGAGCCTTGGAGATAATCTTATTAAAAGAATTGCAAAGACTGATAGGTCTAAACTTGTCCATAGAGTCTACACCTTGGGTTTTGGGGATGAGAGCAATGAAATTACCATTGATTTCTTTCAAAATTTTTCTAGCCCCAAAAAATTCCTTGACCCCATTGGAGACATCTTTCCTGATAATGTCCTAGAAATCTTGGAAAAAGAACATGGGGAAACTGTCTAGGCCAGGTGCTTTGTTACCGTCAAAAGAAAAAACAACATTTTTGATTTCCAAGATCGAAGGAATGGAAGAGAGGGAGATATTCATTTGATCATCAATGAGATAGGGGATGTTATGAAGGAAATAAGTTTGAGCTTCAACATCCAATCTGTGATCCCTCTTGAGTAGTTCCGAGAAATACCTTTTAGCTTCATTCCTTATTTCTTCCTCCTTGACCAACTCCCCATTGTCCACCATTAGTTTGGTTATCCTATTAGCTGCTTTATGCTTGATCGTCGACATATGAAAGAATCTAGTATTCCTATCTCCTTCCTTAAGCCAAATGCATCTTGATCTCTGCTTCCAGAAAGTTTCCTCTTTAGCAATGATATCATGGTACTTTTTGAGAGTCTCATTTTCATCAGCAATGGATACAGTACTGAAACCATCCTTTTGAATTTGGGCCTGCATTTTTTTAAGGTCTTCCTGGAATTTACCTTTAGCCTCAAAGATATTCCCAAAGCTGGATTTATTCCAGAGTCTTATGTTATCCTTTACACTTTTAAGCTTCTTAACAACTCTATACATAGTAGTTCCCTCAACTTTGATACTCCACCATTTCTGCATATTACTTTTGATATCTGGGTGAAGGGTCCACATTTTTTCAAATCTGAAGGGAAAGTGTCTCCTTCTATTAATTGAGTCAGCAATGAAGGTGATAGGAAAGTGATCTAACCCAACTCGAATGTGGGCCGACAGAGAACATAAATAATGACTGTACTAGTCATCAGAGATGAGAGTCCTGTCAAGATGAACTTGGATAAGATCATTACTAGTTCTCTTGTTAGTCCAAGTGTAATTGCATCCCTGTATTTCCACATCATTGAGAGCCTGAGTATTAATGAAGTCCATAAGGGCCAACCTACTTTCCAGCTGAGAGGGGCTTCCTCCAAATTTTTCCTCCTCTCTCAAAGGAGTATTGAAGTCTCCCATGACCAACCAGCTAAGATTTCTGAAGTTGTCCCTAGCTTCTATAAGTTTTTTCTAGAAGGAATTTCTAGCCTTCAAAGTATTGGGAGCATAAAAGTTAGTGAGGACCCATGAAGTACCATCTTTTAAATGCTCAAATTTGATACAAGAGAAATTATTTTCCTGAATAAGAACATGGACTTTGATAATATTAAGGTTCCAGATGGTAGCTATGCTTCCTGAAGCACCTTCCAAACTACCACCATTGAGATTACCATTTTTGAAAAACTTCAAAGATTCAACTTTTTCTCTACTCATTTTGGTTTCTTGAATTAGAAAAACATCAGGTTTATTGCCCCTTATCATATTCCTAATGATGTCATGTTTATGAGGATTATTGAGTCCCCTAATATTCCAAGAGATAATCTTCATAGTTACTTACCGATTCCTAACTCCTTAAGAGTCTTCTGGGTCCCATCTGCAATGTTCTTACTGGCCTCCTTGTCTCTGACTTTATGGTTAGAGGGTCAACATGGGGAAGAGGACATATACCAAACATCAACATGAGCTATTCTGCTAGATTTCCTTAGATGAGAAGTCGTGGGAGTGGTTCCTTTCTTGTTCCTGTATTTTGGTATTTTCCACTCAGCATCTATCTCGGGAACCACTTCCGACTTACTGAGGATTTTGGAAATTTCTTCTTCGTTACCCTAGCTAGGAATTCTGGAAGCATTTAAATCACTGTTTACTATTTTTGAGCTCTGGTCTGAGTCTGAAAGGTTCATGCCCAATATTGCACATTTTTGGGCTTCTTGTATTTCAGAACTTGTCATGAGCAGTGAAGAGTTAGTCTTTTCTTCTTCGGAGCCAGGGATCTCCCCTTCCTTAGGTTGGTCATCTTTCTCTTGCAGTTCCTTTTCCACATAAGTGTCAGCTACCACTTCAGTTATGTCATTTGAAGATTTAGTCCGATCTTTCAGTTCCTCTATTTGAGTTGTAACCGAGGTGTTGACTTCAGTTGACTCATTTCTCAATACTTCTTGGGTTGAAGGGCTAGAGACAGAAGTTGAGGACACTTCCTTATTCTCCCCCAATGGATCAAAGCGATTATAGTCCACTTCCTTTTTCTCTAAGTTTTTAACTTGCCATACCATTTTTTCTGGAACCTTTTGATTTTCAATCTGGGGTTTAGACTGCTTGGATTCTACCTTCAGCTTGATTGGACAGGATTTTTCCTAGTGACCTACTTTTTTACAATGGAAGCAGGCAAAGGGGATAGATTCATATTCAATTTGCTATTTCCATGTTCCCAACTTTTACACTAGATCTATCTGTTCTAGCATATCTGCATCATGGGCTATCCCTACACAAAACCTAGCATGAGTGAGTCTCCTTTTTGAATCTGTGACTGGGTCTATAGAGAGGAGTTCACAAAAGGAGTTTGCAATTCCTGAGAAGATACTTTCTACCCAATATTCAAGAGGCAAACCTGGTAGCTTTACCCATACTGGGACTTGTGCCAAAAGAGAGTCGTTCATGTTCAAATTCGGATGCCATTTTTGAAGAACCAAAGTTGTCTTTCCTACCATCCAGGGACTCCCACATAGAATCCTTAATTTATCTTCTTCACATGATTTACCGTTAAGTTGTTATAACAATCAACCGGTATTCTTATGAGTATTGATATTGACAGTGGTATTTCATTGATAAGTTTACTTTGTGAGTTTGACTTTGACTTTGGGAAGTTTGTATCAGTTTTTCTAGTTACTGATTCACTCCCCCCTCTCAATAATCTACCAGATACTTATTATTTCATCATACCATCATGGAATATCTTGAGGGGATTGAAGACCACCAAAAGAGGTCATTGAAGTTGCAAACTCAGAAGTATGTTATGATTCAGGGTGATTTGTTTTGGAAAAATAGTGACAAAGTGTTACTCCTGTGTTTGGATCAGGATCAATCCAAGAAGGTTATGAGAGAGTTGCATGAAGGTGTATGTGGTGGACACTTTACAACATGCGGAACTGCTCACAAATTTTTGAGGGTAGGGTATTATTGGCCCACCTTGTTTAAGGATGCACATGCTTACAAAAGAAAATGTGAGGCTTGTCAAAAAAATTCTAGTAAGCTCAAGTTTGTTGGTGCGTTACCCTTAAGGTCAGTGCATGTAGAAGCCCCTTTTAATCAGTGGGGAATGGATTTCATTGGAGAAATTGCAGACAAGTCTACTGGCAGGCATAGATGGATCTTAGTGACTGCTGACTAGTTATGGACTGCTATTCGGGATAGTGCATATCAGCATTCTAAACCTCATGTTTGAACAATACTTTGTCAGAAAGGTATATGTTGCATATGGTATAGAGGTTCCCCAGTTAACAAAGCAAGTAATGAATTTCTTAAAACTAAAGGGGAAGGAACATGAAATCAAAGTAAATATTGACCATAATTGGGTTGACTCATACTTGGATGAGCAATATACATGCATTAGGGTATATAGATTTAAGGGAATGCCACATATTTTACCATTCATAATTTCCAACAGATTGGTTGCTTTAGAGATTGTGTGGCAAATGTATGAAGCCTCAACTACTTTTAGGGCCAGCCAAAAGGGATACTTTTTGCCTATGTTTCTAGTAATTGGTGATTTTGAAATCAATTCAAATAAAGGTTTTGAGGAAGCTATTAAGTTGCTCATGTTTTTTCATTTGCCTTTAGGATTAAAAGCTAGGGAATTTGACCCGGAAGGGTATTACACTTCTGTTAAGAGGGCAATGACACTGGGAAAGTTCAACATGAGTTTGAACTAAAAGAAGAATTAATGAGGAATTGTGACTCTTATGAAGAGGTGTAGGCAAGGAGATTAATGTACTTCAAAGTACAAAAGATTGAAAGCAGGAAAAGGTTGGAAGACCCTTCTTATGAAGGACTTTTCCCGAATGATTATGACAGGGTACTAAGGATGAAGAAGATTATTCAGAATGCCCCTGCTTTCCTTGCCAGTATATTTTTTCCTCCACCCCCATCTCCAAGTCCATAAACTTTTGCAATAAGAGGACCAGTTGAGGTTTCTCCTTTGGCTAGAATGTCTCCACCACCATCTTCATGTGCTGATTTGTCTCAGGAAGGTGATGGTAAAAGCAAATCTCAAGAGGAAATGGAAGTAACCCAAGAAGTAAGGTTGCAACCTTACATTCCACCTGATGAAAATAATGATGATTCAATTCAAATAAGTAATTATTTGACAAAAGATGCAAGAAGAAAATCTTTAGAGTCTTTTATATCTGATGACAAATTCATTAAGTCTCAGGAGTTTAGATTATATATGGATAAGTGGAAAGGAAAAGAAATTGACAGGGGATTAAAAGAAATTCCTAACGAGCAACAGGATGAATGTAGTAAGAAGTTTTATGCAGAGCTCAAGGAAGATTTTGACCAAATGACACCCGAGAAGGGGAGGCAATTGCTTAAAGAGGCTGGATGCTTGATCATTCCTGGGATGAATTTCTCTTATAATATTGTTTTTGATAATTTGACAAGAGCACAAAAATTTGAATGCAGCCTCAGGATATGACAAGCTTTATTTTAGTTTAGAGTTTAGACATTCTGATAAGACTCTTTCCACATGGTACATGTATCCTAAAGGACAAAGGCCAAAGTTGATTAATGATATGAACAAAGTAATAGGAGAGTTTATGGTCTACAAGCTTAAGGATATTCCTTCTAGTGATGTAGCTGACTTGAATGTGAATATTGTCCTGTTAACTGAGGCCAAAGTGGAGGAGTTAAATGAAACAATTGCAGAGGTTATCCGAGAAAACATTGAGTTAAGAGAAACATTAGGAGATTCAAAAGGAAAGGGCTTGCTGCTGGAAGATGAGAACACCAGTTTAAAGTTGCAAACTAGCCTCATATATGAAAGGAATAAAAGAGAAGAGGCTGAAAAACAGGTGTTAAAGTTGCAATATGAGGTAATGTGTTTGAAGAAGGATCTAATAATGAATAGGTTCCAATGGGCCCAATATTATATCAAGAGTAGGGTTGAACAAATGTTACCCTATTTATAAATCACATGGACGAGATATCAAGAGTTGTTTCATGTTATGCAGAGGTAAAGGGTAGTAGAGATCCAATTAAAACTTATCATGCGACACTTGTTCCAAAAGAAACAAATACTTCATTGCATCTATGAGTTTATCAAATATGTTGGTAGTCAGGATGCCCAAGTATGAAGGGATATATTGAATGTATTAGAGCCCATACTTTTTGAAGTTGTTGAGTTACTGAGCAATCACCACAGATTCCATGGACATATTGCATAAGATTTGAGAAGGTTCGCCAAATTACAAGGCACTCCCCTCCCTTCATTTATAAAAGAAGGTGGAGAACTTAAAACAAAACATGAGTGGAAGATAGAACTTAGAGACTGCCTTTTCTGCAAGGTGTTAGATAAAATTCTGGATGATGCTGATAAGGTAGTGGAAAACTTGCAGTTGCAAGTAGGTGGCTTGTACCAGTTGGAGTATAGTACTAGGATATTGAATAAAGAGAATTCAACTTTAGTGACTCCTTCATACAAAACACATGTGGATTCTTGTCAAAGTTTCTTTTCTAAAGAGAAATGAGTAATGAGATATAATTCTGCCAGCTGGAGATTTTCTTTCGCTTTCATGAAATTCTGTTGCAATTTGGTTAAATTGTCTCTTATTTGTAATATGACATGTCAAAGAGATCAAAACTAAAAAGGGTAGTGATTCCTTTTGAATCATGGTTTGTTACAATTTTCCTTATCCTTGTTTTTCTTTGAGGTAACTATCATGTTTCATCCCATGATGATGAAGTTATATGGTGACATATGATTTAGGATTGGCTGGAAGCTTTGTGCTCCCTTGTTTTTCTGTAAAAGGGAATTCATGGCCATTTTATAGGGGTTCTGAGATTGTAATATGAAAGCGGTTTAGTTGGGTTTTTCTTGATACGGTGCTATCCTTTTCTAGCGTATGAAACTATTGCATATATACAAAATTAATAGAAATATCTCAGTGAATTGTCTCATATTTGTTGTTTCTCAATTGAATGCTTTTATTTGTTAAAGACAAATGAAAATGTCTCTATGTGTTTACTATAGATGTGTGATATGATATTTAGGTTTTCTTTGAGGAAGAAATTAAATTATGATATCCTATTACAACAATTGAGGAACAGTTCTACGATTATTTTAGTATGATTCATAAGGGATTGCTACAGGATATATTTGCAAGGCATTTATATTCAGGAAATTAGATGCGACTCTTATCAGTTTGTCAAGAATATGACTCTGTGCCATTGAATAACACACTGGTCTGATGATATGTTCGTTCAGTAACCACAATATTTTTCAAGCAATTCTTCTTCCATTTTAGTTTGGTTTATGATATGATTTGGGTCCTCAGTTGATAATATCTTGTGAAATAAGCAGAAAGGGCCAATTCTAAGCACTTATTTGTAGTAATTTTATATTACTGAGAATCATCTATTTTAAAAAGCAATACAAGCCTAATACATTGTAATTTTGAGAGTATTGTTGTAGGTTAACCCACCTAGGTCTTGTAGAGCCCGAAGTGTAGAATTATTGTCCATATTGTCGTGATGTCCTTGTTCACCCAACTGTTGGTTCATTTTCTTTTTCATGAAGGGTATGCATGAGTCATTATTTTTAAATAAAATATATAAATATTAAAGGAAAGGCAAATTTGTTAACCAACACGACCCTTAGCCTTGGACCTGGTTTGACCTGTAACTTGAAGGCCATGTCAGTGTCCATACAAAATAATGACTTTGGACATATATCTGAAGACCTTTTCTGCAAAATTTTATGATGAAATGAAAACCCATTATAGAAAAGACTCTACATATTCCAAATATATATAAAAAAATTAAAATTGGATCAATTTTTCTGTTTTTAATATAATTTCTAATGAATGAGGTCCATAAACTTGAAATAACAGGGTTTATTTTTATTTTCTAATAACTATTTTGTTTCTAAGTTTTTTTTTAAAACAAATTATATGGCATCAAAATAGAGATGATTTTGTACAATTTCAAAAAAATAAAAAAATAAATGATAAGTTTAGGTCAAGTTATGCTTATTGTACACAAGGTTTTTTCAAAACAACAATTATGCCCAATAAAAATTTAACAAAAAAATTACAAAAAAAATTCCTCATCAAAGATGAGTGTTTTACAAATCTTTTCCTCGAAGTATTTGAAAAAATAATTTCATTTAGGTCAAATTTTACTTGTCGTACATGGGCATGGTATGGTCCTGAAAAAGTAACTTTTAAACTATTGGTTTTAGAAATACCTATTGAAACTTAATTTGTGTCATATTGGTATTAAAATAAATTACATTTTTGAAAACTAGACTTTGAGTACTACATTTTCTATTGCTGACTTTTTCCAAGATTCATTATGTTTTTATGGGATAAATAGCCATATTTAATCATATCTAAGAGAGTAAACCACTAATACTCTAATCTAATGAACTAATCCATAAACACGATGAAATATACAATAGAAATCAATGACATTAGAAATTAAACACATAAAACTCCCTTATTGACTACATTGATGGCTTGCATTGCTCTTCTTCATCATCGTGATTGTGTGACACTCGGTGTTGTGCTGGGATTCTTGCATAAAGATTGCAAAATAATTTTGAAGATAGTGGTTAATAAAATTAGGAGAATTGATTTGAATTTATAGATTTTTCATGAGAGAAATGAACGGTTGAGATTGATTCTGGAAGAGAATTGATCAACGGTGGAGATTGGTTGAGACAAAACTGACTGGGAATTGAACTCATTTGATTGATGAGTCAACTAGATTGATTGATCAATGAACTGATTAGATTGATTAGTGAACCGAGTTGATTGGCCTATTATCTGAATTGATTGATCAATTCCAAAAAGCTAATTGAGAGTTGAAAAAGGTGAGCGAGTTTACTAAGGATTTAACAAATTTGATTGCTAAGTTGACTACTTTGATTGCTTAGTCAAACTGAAAGTTAGTGGGAGTTAGATTTTCAACATGAGTTGTAGGATTTTGACATGAAATTGCATTTGATATGCATTTTATTTAAGTTTGGATTTTTGAAAATGTGAAATTGAAATGCAAATTCGTTGAAATTTATTGAAATTCGAATTTGGTGAAATTCAATTTTTTGAATTTGAATTAGAAGAATGTATTAGTTAATTAAATAACTTAATGAGATTATTTAATTATTAAAATTTGAATTTAATTAAGTAATAAAGATTATTTAATTAGAGTTATTAATGTATATGGTGAAAATGGATAACAATAATAATGATATTGAAAGGCTAAATGAATTCAACCACAAAACCCTAGCCTAACAACAACAAAGATCCACCATAACATATGAAGATTACCTAAGACAATGCAAATCAAACGAAATCACAAAGATTATACCATCACATGTCCAATAGGGTTTTGATCTCCATTCTTCCTATCTCCATTGATCTTGCTTGATATATTTTCTCTCAGATTTTATGTGTATAAGAGCTCAATAAAGAACGAAATGTGTTTGCAAGTAGGATCATAGTGTAGTCAATTGCATAAAAGATGATTAGGGTTTGATAATGAAGGAAGCATCCTCTTATATAGAAGACACAATATGAAATGGAGGGATAAGATTGAGAGGTGTAAAAGGAGGCCGGCTATGATTAGAGGGTAGGTAAAAGAAATAATAAAATAATGAAAGGGGTAGGTAGTGTATGAATTAAGAGATGAATGACATGTGTCATGGGTAGAAAAGGCTAATGAATTAATTAAATAAATAAATATTTATTTAATTAATAGAAGAAGTGGGATAATTAAATAAATAAAATATTTAATTAATTTAGGAAAAGGATAATTTAAATAAATAAATGTATTTATTTAAATGAGAAATAAGGCTAGAAGAGGATAAATGAATTAATTAAATAAATAAAGATTTATTTAATTAATAGATGAATTAAGCTTAGGTAATTAAATAAATAGAATATTTATTTAATTAGACTGGACAATTTTAGGTGTCTACATTTTGCCTCTCTTTGAGACAATGTGGCTTGTCGTGTTGTTTCAAAGAAGATAAGATGAACTGATACAAAGTTGCCCCAAGATGGGAATGATATGCCCCCTCGAGAGATTGGATGAAAATGTCTGAAAAGATTGTAGACAATCTCTCGATAAGAAAGAGAGGCTAGAATGGACTGACCGGATAAAGTGACAGAGTCACAGGATAATGAAGACTGACTCGGGAAATGAGGGCTAGGGGTAGGGTAGTCTATAAGATAGACCACGGGGGAAATAAATCCTCATTGTCATCTACACATTCACGAGAGCAGAGTGCAGAGCGAAAATAGAGCAGTAGCAGTCAGCAACAATGGCCTTCATTCATAGATTCGACCGCGTTCGCCGATTTCAGAGGCCAGCAGAGGCAGGAGAGCCGGTAAGTACCGCCAAACCTCCTCGTACTTCGATGCATTTATTGTTGTCATTAATGCATGGCAGGTAGGGCAATAAATGCACTTAGACTAGGGTCCAAAAAATGTCCAAAAATGTCCAGGCACATCTGCGTTGGTGCCAGGCGTGTCTATGCTCACAAGGCATGTCTGTGTTTGTGCCAGGCGCGTCTGCGGTTGAAACCACATCTGTGTCAAATGCGGCCGCGTTTGTGATGTTTAAGTGCGTCTGTGCCAAGAAGGCATGTCTATGTCGCCCAGGTGCGTCTGTGTTGGTCAGGCGCGTCTGTGTTTTTCAGGCGCGTCTGTGCAGTCTTTAAGCGTGTTTATGTCAGGTAAGCGCGTTTGTGTTTTAAAAAATGTGAATTTGTGTCTTTTAGGTCAAATCGACAGTTCTGTGATGAACATACACTGTCGATTAGATAAGCTGCTGAGAAGATACACTCAAGTAGGTCCTCTAGGGAAAACTAGGATAGATCTAGGCACTTTGTGATGAACAGTGAGTACCAAGATAGAGTACTTTGTGATGAACAGGGAGTACTAATGTAAGCAGCACTTTGTGATGAACAGTGAGTGCAAATGTGAGTAACACTTTATGATGAACAGTGAATGTCACACACGTAGTACTTTGTGATGAACAGGGAGTACTACTAGGATAGAAGAAACACTTTGTGATGAACAGTGAGTGTCACTAGGATAGAATGCCATATGCATTTAGATAAAAAGTAGCATTTTGTGATAAACAGGGAATGCCGCTATGATTGACATGATTGATTTGCTTGATTGTAGGAGTATTTACCGATGCTGGAGTCACGGGAGAGATTCCCATCGACTTAGAGATTGCGACCTGAGCTGACCTTCGAGGACCGAGCGGCTATTGAGGCTATGGGTCTGAGACATGTGCTATATGTGCCTAAGTTTCGGGCAAATATGGGGCTGTTGACTGCGCTGGCGGAGAGATGGCACTCCGAGACATGTACTTTTCATTTGTCGATGGGTGAGATGATAGTCACCCTTGAGGATGTATATAGGATTCTGCGGATACCGATCGATGGGGAGCTGATCCCATACGATCGAGATGGAGATAGGGATGCCCTGAGATGAGTGTTCCAGGACCCAAGACTAGAGATGAGGGCTGGACATGTGGCGTGGGACACTATGACAACCATAGGGCTAGCGCTACCAGCAGTGGTAGGAGGAGCAATCAGTGGGTTCCTGTGTCTAGATAGGGTGACACGGGGGTTGGCTATGGGTTGGGGAGGAGCCCTAGAGACACAACACACCAGATATGCTCGGGGACCGTGTGTGCTGGCACACCTCTACTATGAGCTACATCAGTTCGTATATCATGGATCAGTGGGATTGGGTTGTGGGGTGACATTGCTGCAGGTGTGGGCTTATGAGCATTTGCCAGTGATGAGGCCGATACACTTCAGAGGTAGAGGTCACGGACACAGTTTTGTTCACTTATATGACATGATCACGTCACAGCCATGGATTGGCAGGTTAGAGCACTGGCAGCGAGTGATAGATGATATTGATGTGGTCATATGGAGGCCATATCTAGGATGCGAGCAGTGGGAGGATGATGCAGTTGAGCTAAGGGAGATCTTCCAGGGACAAGTAGATTAGATCCAGGAGTTGGAGAGGGAGAGGGATCGACTCAGGAGGAGGCTCAGAGATACTGAGCGGGAGCGAGATTAGGCTATTCAGCGCTATATAGAGGCTGAGACCGCACTGAGGGCTGGGACGCAGGTAGTAGAGGACACAGGGGTAGGATATGCTTATGTCCTGCGGGCAGGGGAGGAGATTGCCTACTGGCGGGATCTCTATTACGGTGCAGTGCCAGCAGATCAGCGGGTGAGGAGCTTCCATAGACCATCGCGTACAGCGACAACTACGGGAGGGAGCCAGAGGAGACAGGCATCGAGTGGTGGGGTTATGGGTCCTCCACCACCACCAGATAGAGGAGATAGAGGGGATGATCCTGGGGCGGGTCCTTCAGGGGCTCAGATTCCATCGAGGCCAGGTGGCTCCGAGGGAGGGAGTTCATCATAGCCGTAGAGGGCTCCCTATGTATCAGTATTGTACCATTTTTGTAGGATGATGTAGACACCTGCGGGTGCTTTGTAGCCATATGATTTTGACATCATTGTATCATGACATTTTATGATTATATATGTGAGATGATTCATCTTTGCGGCAGCTATATGCATGTGTACCTATATGATGAGATGTTCTTATGTGATGTTTGTTTTATGTTTATGGATGCAAATATGTATATGATGCAATGCAGTATTTTTGTTCTTTTATGTTTATATGTGTATGCATGATGCAAATGTGAATGTATGTAATGCAGATGAATATGATAATGCAAATAACTATTGACATGATGAGAATGTAAAATGTGCTAACATATGTTGTGTGTAGGATGTGATATATATATGTATGTATGAAATGCTAACATGTGATAATGCAGGTGAAACTACATGAGATGCAAATGTTTTTGGTGTGTCATTATACTTAGTCATGTGATAGAAAGCTACGTGGACTCGAGAAGGATGATGGAAGTCAATCAAGAAAGGGGGATGGAAGATAGAAGATATGAAAGTGAAAGAGCTTCTTGTGCATTATCATCATTGATCTTTATTATGGCAAGTAGGTTATGACAATCAAGGCATATGTTTGACCCAGAAAGTCATTGTACCTGTTTGCATGGAGATAAGACAGTCACAAACAAGGAATGCCCCAGTTCACACTAGACTCACAGTGTCCTCATATCCTTGGACAAGTCATAGTATTACTAAGAGACAATCCATAGATAGCAAAGAAAAAAATAGGTGACGATACCCCATCCTCGCCTTTCTAGTAAAAAACATCCCGGAGATAGAATCTCTAGTCAGAAACATCCCGGAAAAGCTAAAAGACATGTCACCAAAAAAAAAGATGAAATCAAAAGAAAACCAAGAATCAACACCAACATCCACTGTAGTCCTCAATTTTAGTGTCTCTTGTCACTTGTATAAGTCTTATTTGATTGTGGTCACAATGTTTACTTTCACAGAAAGGATAGATAGCACTGAACCATAATGTTGTCTGAGTTTGTTGAAAGATTTGATTTGTTGAAGCCCATTGTTGCTGCTGTGTCTCATCTGAAACTGACTAAATCCATGAAACTGATACTTTATTGTGGAGAAGATGAAACTTTATTGCGGATCTGTGATGCAAATGTTGCTTTATTGCGGATTGTGCGCGGATAGACTGAAGGAAGCTGGAAGAAACTCTACTCCTCGAAACATGTGATGTTCTCAGTTCCACACCCATCACTAGACGTAGGATTGGCCTTAGCCACAGATAGGATCTTATTTATTATGGATGGAAAGGGATGTGAAAAGGGAGGTTTATTATGAATGGCTAACCAATCTTGGGTAGATCAATAACAAGCCATGATGGGAATGGGTAAGTTTATTATGAATGAATTGGTCGTGAGTGTGTGCAAAGTGAAAGGATGAAAGTGAATCCTAAAGGAGGGAGGAGCAATGTCTCTACACATGGCGCTGGTGACCCAGTTTTCACCATGGTACTTGCCAAGGGTGCCACCAAAGTGGTTTTCACCATTGGACGAAATTATTTCTCTTTACTTTTTTCGATTTTTCAAATTTTTTTTTGGTGTCACAAGGCACCTGTTTGCCAGGTTTTCACCAAGTAACGATTTTTTTGTTTTATAATTTTTTTTGTATTTTTGAATATTTTTTAATTTTTTTGTATTTTTTGAATTAGGATACTCCGAAGAGCTATGTGTAAAACCTGTGAAGGTGCATGCTGTTGATAGGATCCTCCAAAGGTTCACCTTCTATAGTTGAGAGCTGATATGCCCCAGATCCATATGCTGCTGTGATGATATAAGGACCGAGCCAATTTGGTTCAAACTTACCCTTCTTCTCTCTGTCTTGCTAATTTTTGGGGTTTTCTCTGAGAACCAAATCACCTACCTCAAATATGCGAGGCTTGACCTTGTGATTGTAGCTGCGACTCATTTGTTGTTGGCAAGCCTTGAGATGATTAAAAGCAGTTTGTCTTTGTTCATCCAGTAGTTCTAGCTCTTGTAAGCGGGAGACCCTATAGTCTTCATCACTGATGATGTTTTGCAAAGAGACCCGTAAAGAGGGTAGCTCGACCTCAATAGGCAAGATGGCTTCAGCATCATAGACAAGTGAATAGGGTGTAGCTCCTGTAGGTGTGCAAACACTTGTGCGGTAAGCCCAAAGTGCAGGATTAAGTTGGATATGCCAATTACGGCCAGCATCGTCGACTGTCTTCTTTAGGATTTTAAGGATTGTTTTATTAGATGCCTCAGCTTGACCATTACCTTGGGGGTAATATGGTGTGGAGAAACGATGGGAAATATGGAAGCGGTCACAGAGTTCACGAACATCCTGATTTTTGAAGGGACGCCCGTTATCAGTGATAATGGAAATAGGAATACCGTATCGGCAAATGATATAGTTGAAGATGAATGTAGCAATCTATTTTCCAGTGACTTGTGTGAGAGACACGACTTCAATCCATTTTGTGAAGTATTCTATGGCTGTGATGATGAATTTATGCCCATTGGAAGAAGGATGGTGAATCTTGCCTATGAGATCGAGTCCCCACTGACAAAAGGGCCAAGGAGATGCAAGTGGTTGAAGTTCTTGTGCTGGCGCATGTATGAGGTCTCCATGATTTTGACATTGCTTACATTTCTTGACAAACTGATATGAGTCTTTTTCCATATTGGGCCAATAATATCCAGTCTTGATGAGTTTCTTGGCTAAGGTAGGACCACTAGCATGTGGACCACATATCCCTTCATGCACTTCACGTAACACAATTTGAGCTTCGCCACTTTCTAAACATCTAAGAAGAGTGCCATCTAGACCTCACCGGTATAGGATATCAGCTAAAATGACATATCGAGAGGATTGGCGAATGAAAGTGCGACGTTGGTTATTTGATAGATTAGGAGGTAGGATATTGTCACGTAGGTATGTGAAAATGGAACCATATAACTGGGACTCAGGACCGACAACACATATCATCTCAGTAGGCATGATCTCATATGAAGGAACTAAAAGGTTATCCACCAAGAACTCACAGCGGGGCTCGTTTGGAGGTAGATCAATCAGTGAAGCAATTGTAGCCATGGCATCTGCGGCACGATTCTGCTCTCTTGGTATCTGCTCAAAGTCTATCTTGGTGAAGTGTTTTTTCAGGTCATCCACCATTTGTTTATAAGGCATTAATTTTTCATCTTTTGTTTGGTAATCATTAGTTGCTTGACGGATGACTAGTTGAGAATCCCCAAAAACACGAAGTTCCTGGATCATCCACTGAACTGCAATTCGTAATCCTATTGTTAATGCCTCATATTCCGCTATATTTTTAGTGCAAGGAAATGATAAGCGGTATGATTTTGCTATGGAAACCCCTTGAGGAGTTATAAAGAGGATGCCGGCTCCTGCCCCGTGCTATGTGTATGAGCCGTCGAAGTACAGTTGCCATGGCTTTGCATGTGACATTGTTAAAATGGATTCATCTGGAAATTCTGAACTTAGAGAAACATCATCTATCATGGGAGCATCTGCTAATTGATCTGTGATGGCTTGTCCTTTTATTGCTTTTCTGTCCACATACTCGATGTCGAATTCACTTAGGATCATTACCCACTTGGCTAGTCGCCCAGTAAGTGTGGCTTTATTGAGAAGATATTTCAATGGATCGATCTTTGCAACTAACTTAGTCTTATGAGTGAGTATGTAATGTCATAATTTTTGCGAAGCAAAGACCATGGCGAGACATGCACGCTCAATTGGTGTGTAGTTTAGCTCATATCCTACCAGTGTGCGACTGATATAGTATACTACTTTTTCTTTGCCCTCAGCAATTTGTTGTGCTAAGAGTGCCCCCAGTGCTGTTGGAGTAGCTGATATGTATAGTAACAGAGGTTGATCTGGAACTGGTGGCATCAGAACTGGTGGATTTAGAAGATAATCTTTGAGCGTATGGAAAGCCTATTGACAGTTATCATCCCATTTGAATTTGATGTTTTTATGTAGCAGGTGCTGAAAAGGATTACACTTATCTGCAAGTTGCGCTATGAATCTTCCGATGGACTAGAGTCTGCCTTGTAAGGAGCGAAGTTGACTAATATTTCTTGGTGGTTGCATCTCTAAGATGGCCTTGACTTTTGCTGGATTAGCTTTGATTCCTCTTTTGGATACAATGAATCCTAGGAGCTTCCCGGAGGTTACTCTAAAGACACATTTCTTGGGGTTTAATCTTACTTTGTATTTTTCCAACCGATCAAAGATGACTGAAAGTATGTCCAAATGTGTATTTCAATCTATTGATTTGCCCAAGAGGTCATCGACATAATCTTCCACGGTTACGTGCATGAGATCATGAAAGATAGTAGTCATGGCTCTTTGATATGTAGCACCTGCATTCTTTAGCTCGAAGGGCAGGACGTTCTAGCAGAAAGTTCCCCAAGGACAAGTGAATGATGTTTTGTGTTGATCCTCGGGCGCGATCCTTATTTGATTATAACCAGAGAATCTATCCATTAATGATAACATTTCATGACCTGCTGTAAGATCAATAATCAAGTCAATATTTGGTAATGGGAAGTCATCCTTTGGACAAGCTTTGTTGATGTCTCTGAAATCTGTACAAATTCAGATGCTCTGATATGGTTTACTGACAGGCACTAAGTTAGAGATCCATTCAGGATAATCAATTGGGTGTATGAATCCGACATCCAATAATTTCTCAAGTTCTGCTTTGACTAGTATTCCACTTGAGGATGCATCTTTCTTAATTTCTATTTCACTGGTTTTGCCCCCAGTTTAATTGTCAAATGATGCATTACCAAATCTGGGTCCAATCTAGGCATATCAACATATGACCAGGCAAAGTTGATTTGTCATTCTTTGAAGAAACTTATGAATTTAGACCTTTCTGACTCTGTCAATGATTGAGCTAGGAATATGTTGTGTGGAACCTCTTCTGTACCAATGTTTGTTTTGATAGTCTCCTCTACCAACATGGATGACTTTTCCTCATATGATGCTGGGAGAATGTCAAGCCTTCCATCTTTGGGTGCCTCAGAGAGGTTTTCGCCCTCAGATATGTCCTTTCTTTTTACTTTTTTGGGGTTAGACAGCGCCACAGTGTGGTTTTCGCCATAAGACCCTTGATTTGTTCTTATTTTCACATTTTTGCGACTGGAAGGTCCGACACCCTCACCAAAATATGCCATGCTGTTGAGTTCTATAGTGTATCCTGCCTTATGGTCCCTAGGAGGGAGATCATCTCGTATGCCAAGATAGTCAATAAAAGCTTCATCATTTTGGAATGTGTCAAACTATGCAGGTCCTTCATTATCCCAGTCAATGAGTTGGTGGTGAACAAGGGGAAGGCCTTTAATGTCTTGGAAGTTAGCAGGGCTAAGAGTGAAGATGCATTTATATTCGGGTATGTCAAGGTAATTGTCGAGGTCATCGATGGCACTCTCCTCATCAGTCTTGATCGCGAACGAATCCAAATTATCATCACTAGTAGTGCATTCTGGGATAGGTGTTCTCATCCTATGTGATGTCAACCTAGGACCTTGAGACAAGGACTATGCAGAATCCTCATGGGTTGTTTCTTGACCAACTCTGAACTTGTTATAAAATTCCTCTTCTTCTGTGGGTTCTTTTGGCTCTCTGAATATCTCAGTGAGCTCATAGTCACTGGAAGACTTGTCTGAACCCCATTCCCATTTGTTGGAATCTATGGAATGGCAATCCTCTTGTTGAATTTTGGCAGCTTTGATTTGTAAGGCTTCTTCTGTCCTTTGGGTGTGGACCTTGGAAGTTAAGAAACCAAGTCCTTTCGAGCGTTTCTTTTTGAAAGTCAATTCAGGTTGTAAAGGTTCAATGATGCCTTCTTTTCGTAACCCAAGAGGGCTTTTTCCATCGTACCCGAATTTTTGTAGAATTTTAAAGCCTTTGCCATATTTCTCACATGGTAGACTAATGTGGTCTTGTGTGTCATCTTCAATGTCTTTGTAAAACATTTTGTATAAATCTTCCTCTTCTAGTTCACCCCATCTTTGAAAGGTAGTAGGGTCCCATTTGAGTATCATGATGGATACTTGCTTGTTAGGATGTGGTCTTCCATATTCTTTAGGGGAACTCATGACTTGTCATAAGTACATGGTCTGATTTAAAGTGTATTCCCCCATGCCTTTGTCTTGAAACTTGCCTTTAAGCTCACCTTGTTTTGATGTCAAAGGTTTTAATGACTCAAGATCAATATATGCCGAAGAAGGAACAACTTCATGATTACTGGGAATGATGGTCTCAATTTTTGATCTCAGATTATTGCAGTATATGAACGGATTAGGATCACCGTTAACTGTTACTTCTATTCCATTGTGAGGAAACTTAATGCATTGGTGATATGTAGATAGAACTGCCCTCATTTCATGAATCCAAGGATGTCCTAGTAATATGTTATAAGTGAGATCCAGATCCAAGACTTGACAAACCACATCCTTTGTAACTGGCCCAACTCTGAGAGGTAGGGTGACCGTGCCCTTGGATGAATGCTCTTCATCATCATATGCCTTGATGGTGATTTGATTTGTAGAATTCACAGCTTTATCAGAATATCCCAATTGTTTAATAGTGCTTAATGTACAAATGTTTAGACCTGCTCCTCCATCTATCAAGACTCTTTTTATTCGATGTTTGTGTATGAAGGCTTCAACATGTAGTGGTGCATTATGTGGCTGACTTACGGAGGCATCATCGGCTTCTGTGAATGTAAGGGAATGTGGAACGGAAAGGTATCCCACCATGGCTTGAAACTGGTCCACGTTCAGATTAGTAGGAATGGCGGTTTCTCTCAAGATTCTGTCAAGAATGGCTTTATGAGCAGGGGATATGCGTAATAGCTCAAGGATGGAGATGAGCGCGGGTGTCTTCCCTAACTATTCTACAAGGTCATACTTAGGTTTGGTTGATGAGGAAGCGGTGTTCTTGGCTGCTGCACCTTGCAAAGTGATTTTACCTCGGCGGGTTGTAACATGACATTCAGAGGTAGGTTCGGAAGAAGATTCAACACCTTTTAGGACAATCTTGGGTCTCCAGGTAAAATTCTCAGACGTTTTGTCCTTGATGATAATGGTAGAGACATAATTGTCCATTGAGATGTGATTGACAGTTGAATCATAGTTATAGGTTGCTTTGGTATAGTTGGTTTGGTCATCTGTGGCTTTAGCTTTTCCCTTGTCATGTTTTGGGAATGGTTCCTTAAACATCTCATGTTCTTGATTAGATGAGTGTCCTTCAATTTCAATATCACCTCTATCAATGAGATCTTGTATGATGTTCTTCAGTCGATGACAATTTCATGTCTTATGACCCTTGCTCTTATGAAATTCACAATATTCATCATCATTCCACCAATTTGGTTTAACCTTTGGTTCATATGGAGGAAAATCTGGAACTGTGATTACCTTGTTTGCCACTAGCTTCTTGAAAACTGACTCAAGTGGTTCTCCCAATGGAGTGTACTTCCTTCGTGATCTGGAAGTTGTTTGAGTATTCACTTGATTGTTTGTAGAACTTGATCCCGAAAAGATGAAATTGGGTCGCACTGTGTTGGCGTCAACAACACCATCATTGACTGTGTTCTTGTTTTTATTCCAAAATCTTGGCTTGTCTTTTCCTTTAAAGCCATCTTTGTTTTCCTTGAATATCTTAATGACTCCTTGTTCAATTAGGACCTTTTCTATCGCTAAGCCTTTTTCAATGACGTCCTTGAAGGTGGACAAACAAGCTTTCCTTAAGTCATAGCCAATGTCTTTGTTGACATTTTGTGTGAACATCTCTACCATTTGTTTTTGTGGAATTTCACAAGAGCATCTGCTAGCTAGATTCCTCCATCTTTGTAAAAATGATGAAAAAGACTCTCCATCTTTTTGCTTGGTGTTGCACAAAGTAGTGACTGATATGTCTGTCTCTATGTTATAGGAGAAATGTTGGATAAATGCCTCTGCTAGATCACCCCATGACTTAATACCAGGTGGGAGTTGGGAGAACCATTCCATAGCCTGATCACTTAGGCTTTGTGGGAATAATCTCATCAAATATGTCTTTTTTGCTACTACCTCAATGCAAGCTGTGAAAAACTGTCTTATGTGTGCCTTAGGATCCCCTTTTCCTCTATACTTACCAAACTTAGGTGTCACAAAGTGTGTAGGAAAAGGAGGCATTGGAATGCTCTTGTCAAATGGATAAGGACATATGTCTCTCATTGTGTATGTTGGCTTCGGTGTATTTATGTCCCCCATTTTCTTTTGTAAGTCCCTGATTTGTTGTTCCAAATTGCTCTTAGGTGGAGATCGACTTCTTGGACCATACCCCATGTTTGAGGCACCAATTGGAGGAGGAACAAGTTGCATATATGGATGATATTGATCATACACATGTTCATATGGAGGAGGTCTATAGTGATGCTGCATATATGGACCACTTGGTATAGATTCATGTTGAGGAACACCATATCTATTTTGTGCATGTATACCATACTCTACAGGCATGTCATGTTTTAATGTGTTGCCCCCAAATTTGACACGAGGTTTCCTTGTGTCCAAATTTTGATCATGCCTTTGAATATCGAATTGCTTTGGTGGTTGATCCTTAGCGTTGATATGTGATTGAGCATATTTCTCTCCATAAGACTTCCATAATGGTCTGCGGAGGTGAGTATCATATGCTTGACCATGTGTGTATGGGACCTCTGGTTTTTGCAACAAAGATGATGGTGATTCAGGCACCATATGTGGTCCTCTATTGCCTCCACTATTAGGTCTCCTTTGATCCATGTTGGAATGAGGTTGTTGCAAAGGTCTATGTTCCATTATTTGAGACATGTCAAAATCATGAGGTATCTTGGCTCCACTTTGTGCCATCATTTGTAAAAAGTATTGTCTATCCCTCCTCATTATTTCCTCAACCAATCGATTGAAATGGGGATTCATAATGGATTCTTCTACATCTGCTGAATGTACGAAAAAGTTGTCCATATTGTCATTGTGTGTAGCATTGTTGTTTGTAGTGTCCATGTTCTCAACATTTGGAATGTTTCTATAGGCATCCATGTCAGGTAATGTGGTATGATCAGAATTGAAAAAGATATCATTGTCATACTCATAAGAACTCATGTTTGCAGACTCTTGAGCCTCTTTAGTTTCTCTCCTAGATTTTTGAAGACGGGTTTCAACCATGAACTAGGTATTGACCAAGATGTGTGAGACGAGATGAAAAATGGAAAAAGTATGGAAGACCAAGGGTTGGATGGAATGTAAATGAATCTGAAGTGCACTTGCAATGTCCAAAGTGTAAGACCAAGTATGTATGTAGTAGGGTAGGTGTGACTTCCAAAGAGAGGATAGTTTCTCTTGATGAGGTAAGTTGACCTTGACTCTAAGTAAGACCAAATGAGACCCAAAGGTAAGAAACCTTGATGAGGGACCACTGAGCAAAGTATAGTAGTGTGTTGACAAAGTATAGTGAGGACAAACAAATGACCTTTTGACTCAAGTTTAGACAATTGTGAATGTAATGTGAGGTGTAAAGCAATGATGGACTGTGTGAGACCCAAAGACAGGTTGAATGCTAAATGAAACCCTAGAGAAATGACCTAGGAAGCTCAAGAATTCTGAAATTGACTGTGTTTGTTTGCTGGATTGTAACAGTTTTTCAATTCTGAACACAGACGCGCCTGTATACTTCACAAACGCGGTTTCCCGACACAGACGTGGCTCTGTTCAACACAGACGTGTTTCTGGGATTTTTGTAAAATGCACTGTTGATTCTCGGAACATAGACGCGTTTCTGCCCTTCACAGACGTGGTTATACAACACAGACGCTATCATGTCAGACACAGACGCGTTTCTGCAAAATTTGTGCAATTTTTTTCAGTCTGTGAAGTTGTTTTGTTGTGACCAAATCTGACTGTTTGACTATTTTTCGTGACAAGAGGCCACAGTATTGATGAAGACCCAATGTTTGCAAGTGTCTAGACTCAAAAATGACTCCAATAAAAGTGTGTTGTTTGATGTAAAATTGTTTTGCATACACTTGAAGACACTAAAGACACAATATTTTGATGTTTGGTCTTGAATGTTTTGAATGTTTAAAATAAATCGAGCACAATTCTTATAGTTGGCCAAGACAATAGTTGTTAATCCCACATGGGGTTTTACCCCTGAGGCTACGCTATTCAGAGTGGATACTTAGATGCTTGACCTCCTGGGCTCCACCCTCAACACTCACTTCTTGAGTCAGGCAAGCATCAATCCCCATGAAAACTCCCCGTGGCAAACTTTGTATCTCTACTAAGAACCGTATGTGTGTGGGCCGCTACCAGAGGTCCGACCTCCTGCCCCAACAACTAGAAGGATTTGGGCTTCTAAAACAAAAAGGTGCTAGTAAGGGCATCCGCTCGTGTGGCCATACATGCGGCACTTTCAGCTCTGTAAATACAGAAGGCTCCCAGCCGGTAGGGGTTACGCTCTACAACTGATCAAATAAATTTGATCAAACAGGTTTATGGGGAGACATAGTGTCAGTATGAACTAATCAACACACGTTATTCATAGTTTTCACCATGAATACAATTATTTATAGTGGTTTGGAAGAAGATGGCTTTTCTTTTGCTACCACTTGGGTCATTCTCTTCTCACTAGTAGTCCTAATGACCACACAGGAAGACAGGCCCTCTAAAAATTAAACAAAAAAAGCCTATTGCTCAAGACACAAAAGACAATGATTCAATTTTAGTGCACCAATTGAAGTGTTTGCTAGTCTATGAAAACAAGGCATACAATAAAAATCCAAAAGCCCTTGCCAAGGACCTACACGAAAGAGTTGTTAGTAGTTTGGATTGTTTGAAATAATCACCCCTTCCTGCAAGCACACAAGTTAGGTAAATTTTAAACCAAAAAGACTGTGAAAATAGGGGCCTTCAACCAAACGATTTTGCTTTCAAGACAAGCTGCACCAATTTCGTTAGCTAGATCTGAAAATGTTAGCTCAAAATAAACCAGATCTGAAACCCTAAATGCAAAATCCAAAACTGAATCAATAACTCAAAATTTGAAATCTGTAAACATAGACGTGATTACCCTTAACACAAACGTGACTTTCTGACACAGATGCGGTTCTTTGAGACACAGATGCAGCTACAGAACGTAGACGCGACTTCTTGTCACAGATGCGACTAAAAACAGCACAGACACGACTTAATAACACAAACGCGCTTTCCCAGAACCTGCAAAATAAAATACTGCCAGTAACACAGACGCGATTTCAGATGTCGCAGACACGCCAGAAAAACAAAAACGTGATCCGAAAGTTTGCAGACGCAGCAATATCAAAATGCTGCCAAAAACGTCAGATCTGCAACTTCAAAATACAAAATCTGCAACAAGGATGTTAAATACAAAAGGGACAAGGGTCCCACCGGGCGTGCCAAAATGTATATGGTGAAAATGGATAACAATAATAACGATATTGAAAGGCTAAATGAATTCAACCACAAAACCCTAGCCTAACAACAACAAAGATCCACCATAACATATGAAGATTACCTAAGACAATGCAAATCAAACGAAATCACAAAGATTATACCATCACATGTCCAATAGGGTTTTGATCTCCATTCTTCCTATCTCCATTGATCTTGCTTGATATATTTGCTCTCAGATTTTATGTGTACAAGAACTCAACAAAGAACGGAATGTGGTTGCAAGTAGGATCGTAGTGTAGTCAATTGCATAAAAGATGATTAGGGTTTGATAATGAAGGAAGCATCCTCTTATATAGAAGACACAATATGAAATGGAGGGATAAGATTGAGAGGTGTAAAAGGAGGTCGGCTATGATTAGAGGGTAGGTAAAAGAAATAATAAAATAATGAAAGGGGTAGGTAGTGTATGAATTAAGAGATGAATGACATGTGTCATGGGTAGAAAAGGCTAATGAATTAATTAAATAAATACATATTTATTTAATTAATAGAAGAAGTGGGATAATTAAATAAATAAAATATTTAATTAATTTAGGAAAAGGATAATTTAAATAAATAAATGTATTTATTTAAATGAGAAATAAGGCTAGAAGAGGATAAATGAATTAATTAAATAAATAAAGATTTATTTAATTAATAGATGAATTAAGCTTAGGTAATTAAATAAATAGAATATTTATTTAACTAGACTGGACAATTTTAGGTGTCTACAATTAATATCACAATTAATTAAATAATAAATATGTAATTAATTATAAGAAAAGGAGACTAAATGATTAGTTGATTAAGATTGAAGTAGAATAATTAGTAATGTTGAAAAAATGCGATGATTAAGTTAATTTTGAAGAATTTAATTAGATTAATTAAATAATTAAAGAATTATTTAATCAATAAAGACGAATAGTTAGTATGTTAGCGATGAGACATTTTTAGATGTCTACATTTGCCCCTCTTTGAGACAATGTTGGAACAATGTTGTTTCAAAGAAAATTTTCAAAATTTCTTGCCACAGTATGCCCTGGTGACATTAGGGTGTAAATTTGCCCCCTCAAAAAATTGATCAAAAAATTATGGCCAATTTAACCTTACCATGCTAGTGAGTAATAGTTTCTAGTTTCGTGCTATTTTGAGTTCGTTTGATTGCCCTACAAGTGCTTCAATGTTCAGGGGGACCATGGCTGTTTTGGAGGGAAAAACCCTAATTTTGGGCTATAAATAGAAATTTCAACCCCTTATTTGCACATTTGCATTCTTTTAAGTTCACAAATTTCTTAGTGATTTTCAAGCTTTCTACAAGTGTTTTGAGCAAGATGGCCAGCTTTTGAGCACGACTACACCTGTTCGAGCAGTCCGATCGTACCAACATCCACGTGGTATTGGAGGCATGGTGAGATTTCCAAAAGAAAATGCCTATAATGATTTTGCATTAGTCATTAATTATTTTGCATAAGACTGTGAATTTTGCATGTGTTTGTCTTGTCACATATTTTATAAACATATCGCAAGCATGTTGAATGCTTCGCATTAGTCATAAACATGTCACAAGAGTCATAATCATTTCGCATGCGTTGAATTTTGAATTTTTTTGTATTGTTTGGTTGAAATTTTGACTCATACGACTTCTAATAATTAATATTTTTTTATCTCTATCTATAGGAGATGTCGTGTGTTTTTGGTACTAGGCATAATAGGTCTAGTGGGCTGACATTGCGGACACAGTTGTTGGCAACAACAATGAAGGAAAACTGAGAGGGGGGCTGAATCAGTTTTCACCGAATTATCAAACTTAACCACAAAGATAAATCTGATAACTGTAGCAATAACAAAGATAAGCAAGTTGAAAACACAACACACACAACATCAAGATTTTGATGTGGGAAACTCGGTTAAGGGAAAAACCATGGTGGGAACCTACCCACAATAAGATGATACTCTGCAATAGTATGTGAAAATAATTACAATGGGGAATGCACCAGCATTCAGGCACACTGCCTAAAGCTCATAGCTCAAGATACAATAACCCTGAAGGTTACAACCCGCAGGGAAGTCTCACTGACTTACAACAAGATTCAGACCACAATACAGAAGAAATGAACTGCAATAATAGCATCTACTAATGCTTGATGACAGTTTCGGTTAAGCACATTTGTCTACTCTACACAAGTCTTTGCTCAATACACCACACTGAAAGATGAATCCCTTTGTTCACACATACACCACTCTTTGATAATGACGACACAACCTTGATACCTAAATTTCAAGACTTTATCACCTATTTATACAATTCATCAACCTTGACTACAAGGTCGGCAAAACCCTCAACTCATAATATAAAATTACATCACATGATACAAAGATTGACCACCAGACCAATATAATGATATAAATGATATAACATGGACCTAAATCAAATTCTCAAATGCACAACACCACCGGAAATCATGCCAAGATCCACCGCAATGCGCTACACCACCAAGAATACTGCATAACATGAAGAACATCACTGGTTCATAAAAACTTGCACAATGATAAATGTGGATCATCAAAATAAATAGGACACAATTAGGAAAATCCAACAAGCATGTTAGAATCATCGGTAATAGCTGCACCAACACCACTTATCAAATCTTTGTTGATCAACATCTGCAACTCAAGAACACTTAAACAACACCAACTGTCACAAAGAAGGATAACTTGCAGAGCACCAAATCACAAACCATATGAAATGAAGATACACATGAACATCCCAAACAATCTCCCAAAGTCTCAGCTCAAGATCTGATCACACCAAAATATACCAGAGGAAATACCAAACTCTACAAAGCATTGATCAAAGAAACCAAAATACAAACTGGATCATATGATATGATCGATTAAGATCCCAGATCACTGAAACCAATACAAAAGGATATACTGATACTAGAAATACTCCATACAATGAACCATGATCTAATAAACAAATCTACAATCACTAGAGCAATGAATCACAAGAATATGTTGATATCAATGACAACTACATATCCTAGTAGCAACAATGTCCAAAAATAGTTGCTTCTAGAGGAGATAGCATTGATTCGTCATGTGGGTTTATACCATGTTCTCAATCTTCTCAAGGTTACAACTAATAGGGGCCTGATCACAAAAGAGATGACACTTAGAGACATGCACTTTTCATCTTCTGATCGGTGAGACTTCTATCACTCTTGAGGATGTCTAGCAGATACTTCACATCCCGATCCATGGAGAGAGGGTTGTTTATGATCACAAAGTAGGAGTTGGAGCACCATGTGATATTTTTGAGTGTATAGAGCAGGACCTTCATATAAGTGGCCATTATGAGATTGGGTGAGGGTAGATAGAGGTCGACTATGATGATTTAATTGTTGTCCTCTATAGCATTATAGCAGGTCCCTTGATTCCTGACCAGCGATGCCATGGGTTTCCAGTGGGATGGGGGATATTTTTGTATGGGATGATCATTGATAGGTGGGTATATGCATGGGGACCTTGTTTACTTGTGATGCTATATTATTAGATGCACAGTGTTGTGTATCTGAAGTATATGTCAATCAACTGTGGTGTTATGCTCTTACAAGTTTGGGCTTGGGAGCACATAGCCACTTTCACGCCGATGGTTCATGTTTAGTTGCAGGTGGAGGAGCCTTATGCTTATAGATACATTGCAACTATCAAACATATGTGTTTTATAACACTTCATCTGGAGACCATACCTAGATTTCACCAGTTGGGCAGATGATGCTCAACACCTACCTTTTTGTAGATAGTAGCGTTATTTGACTGGGCAGACAATTGAGACACAACATATTATTGATGTCCATCTCCTTGGTCAGGTTCTTAGATAGTTTGGAGAGGTGTAGGGTGTGCCTGAGGTGACAACTTATTTTGCTTAGATTGCATGAGAGGTATTTGATTAGGGGGCCTACATAGAGGCTCACGTTGCATTTGCTGAGTTTGCTAGCTTATGACCAATTTAGTGGGGTTGGGGTGTAGGAGTTGTAAATCTAGGGACCATGCCACAGTATGATACATGGTGGACCAGACATAGGCCTATTCCTTTGATAAATCCTATCATTTTGATCATGCCGCAAATGACTAGGCCACAAAGGCAATGAGGTGGAGGTGATGAGGATGACGATGGGGATGGTGATAGGGGTGCAATTATAGCCCTTGTCGTAGCTAGTGGAGAGGAGGAGGCAGATGGAGAGTGGATATGAGGAGGAGGAGGGTGGAGAGATTGAGGTGGATATCGATGGAGACACCGAGTCAATCAGTGGGAGTGATGATTCTACATCTTCATGACCATCTAGCATTGAGTGTGGAGACAGTTCTGGTGATATAGAGATGCTAGAGCTCAAGGATGTACCTGCAACATAGGTAGGAGACTAGGGACAAGATGATGAAATTGAGATGATGAAGGCTCAGATATAGACCCTTCGAGATGCCCTAGCCACCAAGCAGCAGTAGTAGAGAGATGATCACACCTTATTACACTGAGAGTAGAAGGCTTGGATCATTGAGCGAGACTCATTGATAGTGGAGAGGGACAGTCTTTAGAGGGAGAAGGATCAATTTTTCACTTAGCGTGATGATGTTGTCCAAAGAGCTCAGCTAGCACACGATGCATATGATCAGTATATTGCTCTTGGTACTGGAAAATTGATGCGTGATGACAAGCTTATTCATTTAGCTCAAGAGTATATGTATTGGTGTCATCAATACGAGAGGGTTGTTCCTAAGGGACAACGTATACAAAGTTATCACTCATACAGGTCTAGGAGGAGATCTATTAGATCGATTACTGGCTAGATGAGTAATGGAGGCGTTATGGATCCACCCCATGCACCATCAGGTCATCTTGGAGCAGGATTGAGTAGACATGGTCCTAGTCCAACTCTTGATAGGGGTAGTGTCGGTGTCGGTTGAGACATTGAGTCACTTTATTGAGCCTTTGGGCCTTTTGATGTATTCTGACACATTACTTTTTTGAGATATATATGATATACAGTTTTTGTGGCATTCTATGTGCTATGTGCTTATGTGATTTATGATTCTATATGTATGAATCTATATGCTATGTTATGACTTATATGAGATGAATGCAACTTAAGTGATGAAATGGAACTAAACGATAATGAATTTTTCAGATGTGTCAGAATGTCCCTTTTAAAACTTGACTCAACTAATCAAGAATAATTGATAGTAAAAAGAAAAGAATTGAGATGAGGAACAGTTAGATGTGAGGAATGAATGATGAAATTGGATTTTATAAGAGATGACAATCATGACTTCTTTTGCCTTTATTTTATTTAGCGCAACATGATTCATCATTGAGCCTTATTATGTATCAATGGAGCTTTGTACACTAGGGTACAAGGAACCAAAGTGTATACGATATCTCATTGCAGAAACAAACACATAGCAAACAAGGAGTGAACCCCTCCACTCTGGGTGTAGCGCCAAGGGTCGAGGTATGTGTGATAGTCACAAGCATAGATATCCTTGACTTCATTTTTGTTAGACAAAATATGTCACTGAGAGGGGGGGGTGAATCAGTGGTTTACAAACTTTTCCCTTTATCTATCTTATGTGTGTATACTGGTGTAGACACATAAATTTGTCCACTTAATTAAATGAATATTTAGTATTTATTTGAGTATTTAACCATCAATCAATAATTAATTAAATTAATATTTAATTAATTTACCTTAACCCTCTTCTCTTATTAATTAAATAAAATTCAATTTATTTGATTTAATTCACTTAACCAAATTCATACCCTTAATTAAATAAATAAATCATATTTGTTTAATTAAATCCCATCTCTCATATTTAAATAAATTAAAATTTATTTAAATCACCTTTATCCTCCACCCACTTGTATTTTCCTACAAATGCAAGTTGCACAACTATTTTAAATAATTAAATTATTTATTTAAAATCCTATTTATCCTCACCCACTTGAAACCTTTAATGGTTTCCCTTAAAGTCTTCAAACTTAATGGCTTCCTTCTAGAGTCTTCTCAAGCCTTTAATGGTTTCCCTTAAAGTCTTCAAACTCAATGGCTTCCTTCTAGAGTCTTCTTAAGCCTTTAATGGTTTCCCTTAAAGTCTTCAAACTTAATGGCTTCTTTCTAGAGTCTTCTTAAGCCTTTAATGGTTTCCCTCAAAGTCTTCAAGCATTTAATGCTTTATCTTCCTTTTTCTCATGTAAATAAATTAAGATTTATTTAAATAAAATGCAAAATTCACATTCACATTTAAATAAATTAATATTTATTTAAATATCTATCCAAACGCAAATTACACCATTTAATTGAAATAAATGATTTTACTTCAATTTAAAATCCCAAAATTCCTCCCACTTGCATTCTCCTACAAAATCCACTTGCATGCCTAAATCCCTTCTAGATTCTTCTAACTCCTTCTAATTAGCCTAATCCTATCCTAATCATTATCACATTCCTAAATAAAAGGAAGTCACTTCTCAAAAACTTCCAAAGTCTTCAATAACCATTAAAGGCTTTATGTCTTCAAATGGTTAACCTCTAAAGTCTTCCAAACCATTAAAGGCTCTTACATAACCATTTATGGTTAACTCACCTTTTATCTTTGGTTAGAGACTTTCCTCTAGCTTAACCACCCTTTTGACTCATGGGTCTCTTCAAAGTACTTATTTATTTGACTAAGGTAACCATTTAACCCTTGCACATTCATTTATCCCTTGGATAAAAGGAGTATCCATTAACCTAACCCTAACCCAACCCCCTAGGGTAACCATCATGTCTCCTCAAGCATTTAATACTCCTTATCTCTCCTATCAAGCCTCCTCATGGTGACACTTGTCAACATGGGATTGGGTTGAAAGTCTCACATGGATTGAATATCCTTCAATCCTAACCCTTGTTAAGATTGCTCAATATTAACCCTTCATTTCCCCATTTCTTCTATAAATAGAACCCTTATCCTCAAGCAAAGGAGGAAGCATTAGAGTATTGTTTCTATACTGGTATTAGCATAGAGCTTTTTCATAGCATCACTATCTACACTTGCATAGCATTTGTTTATCACATCTAACCATCTTGAATCTCCATATGTCATCCATAGCTAGTGCTAAAAGCTGAGAGCTACACTCATTTGGGACTTGGAGAGGGGAGAAACAAGGGAGAAGCATCAAAAGGCATCATGGAAGCATCTTAGGGAGGCTCTTCTCCTTTATTTTGTTTTGTTAAACTTCTTTCATGTTTTTTGAAATCTCTTTTGATATGTTTGGAATGGTTTTTAGTTCTTTGTTTTGGTTTTATGGTTGAAACTAACTTATTAACATTGAGCTTTGTTGTTTCCTTGTCCCCATTTTCATGACATCAACCGATTATTAGATCTAACAGAAAACATACTTACTAGTTTGATGGGAGACTATCACAAATGCAATCACACATGAAAGGGACATCACATAACACTAACATATACGAAGAAAACCCAAGATGGGAAAAACCTGAGTGAGAAGTGCTACTGGAGTCTACTGCTCCAATCCAGCCTCAAAATGAAAATCTAATTACAATGTTTAGGGCACCAACCCAAGGAGAACCAATCCCTGATTTAGGGTACCAACCCAAAGAGCACCAACCCCTGATTTAGGGCACCAACCCAAGGAGCACCAACCCCTGATTTAGGGTACCAACCCAAGGAGCTACATTCCCTGCACCAAGCTCCAACTTAGTGGTCTACTATGAGTATATTCAAATAAAAAAGTAATAATCTTGTTACAAATGAATTTCGTAACTCTTCTGCAAATATCTTCACTGGATCTTCTATCCAGTTCACTATCGGTTCTCTTCTCACCCTTTCACTGCTGCTGCCTTATCTCCTATTGCAACCTTGCCGGTTTAGCCTCTTCGTCTTCTTTTCTGGTTCTTCTCTCTGCTACACTACTGTTGTCCACCAGTACTACACTTTGTCGATTCTTTGCTTGCCTTCTTTGCAATCTTCTACAACTCTTCTCTGCCAGTATGGTCACCACCAGTTTAATCCTTTATCAGACTCAATGGCTGACTACCAGTAGCCTCACCGATGACGGTTGAACCCTTCAACCTGATTCTTTCTTTCTCACACTCAACCTCTTCTCAGATTGTCTTTTTTGGACTTGACTGATTTCTCTTATCACATGCAACAACACTCTCTCATTCAGTAATAACCTTCATCTATTTTGGCTTGCATATTTATAAACTTGTTTCCCTGCCAAAAATCAATTCAAACTTCAGTCGGTTAGGGTTTCCTCATCAACCTCGAGGAAAACCAAATCCAATCAGATCTCATCCTATCTGATCATCTAGATTGATGAACTGCAACTCATCAATAAATCTTGCCATTGTCATGCCTTCTAGAACACAACTTCCCCATTTAGCAATCTGCATTTAACCTGTTAGCAGACTTAATGGTCGATCACCAAGAATGGCTTTTCGATTTCCTTCACCTACCTCAATCTGCTCAAACAGTCTATTCTGGATCTCTGTTGTTAGCATCCACCTTTGCTAGGTCATATGTGTTGGTTTGGATAGGATCACCGACCAACCTCACAATCGGGTTCATTTACCGGTTCACAAACCCTGCCAGTTATACCCTAATCGATTTGATTTCTTACCTTGCAATCTGCTTTTCTTCCGGTGGAACACTCAACTGGTCAGCACACTTGCGAACCAACCTTATGCACATCTTCATCAGATGGGAGTCTTTTTCATCTTCACTTTTTTTGCATTACTGGTGGACATACTTACCGGTAAACACCTTGATGACACCATGTCATCAACCTTCAACTATTTCCATATAAGGTGTCTGCATTTTGGTTGCACTCTCTATTTGCAGTTGCTCAGCCTTGCCTTCTTCATCATAATCCCATACCATATCTCAACTGGTTTGTCAAAGTGACAAATCCATCAATTCTTTATTCTTCCTTCTCCATCTAGGTTAGCACAACATGCTAACACTTTTTGATCCAGTGCACATCTCTAATTTCATGCACCTAAGGAAACTTAGTGTTTCACCTATTCATATGGTGTGAGACATCAATCACCTTCCTTCTACTCTTCTCTCTTATCTCAGAGGACTATAATGCATTCCATGCATAATAGGAGATAAGCTCCACTTACCAGTGGGAGTGGGTCCTTGTCATCTGCATCTTGCAATGCACCAATGTGGCCTCCCTGTTTGAGGAGCATATCTTCAAACAGGCACAAGTGATCTAGTTGGGGCACATCCACTATCAGTCATCTCTTCAAATTGTGACTACATCTTTATCCGGTGGGAGTCCTGCTGATTTACACCCACATAACATACCGGTGACCTGTACATACTTCTCCTTCATTGTTGATGTGATTTAGATAACATTTCACTTCTTCATCACAATCAACATCCAATCATCTTGCTCTCTTACAAATGCCATGATTTACCAATTGTTATATCATACCGGTCTCCTATCCATATCTTCAACACAAGTCAAACACTAACTTGTGTACCGGTGACTCCAATGGCCATTATTCTGGGTGACATTCTCTCCTTTACCGGTTACCTGCTAAGTTAAGTGACATCAAAGACATCACATCTGGTATGCATCAATGACAATGTTGCACATACATCTCTTATACTGTTATCCATCCTATACCGGTTGACATCACTGACAACACAATGGCAACAATTTTTGCATAGGATACTTGCCGAATGAAGGTACCAACACAGACACCCAAGGCACCATTTCCCCATAACTTCATCAGTTCACACCACAAACAACAAACAAAGAAAAAGATCAGCACCATCCCAGCTCCTCTAGTCACTTGTGGACATCCTTGAGTAGCATAGGGACATGATTTGTTACCAATTGATAAAAAGATAAAGACTAACTAGTGTGATGGTGAAAAATGGGATCGAGTAGTTTAAGACCTAATCCCACTTTTCTCCATACATTGGAATAGGAAAAAGCCTAAGGAAGTGATTCACTTTGACTAAGTCTTGTGAAAGAGAGTCGAGGAATACTCTTAAGATTTCTATTCCTTTGATACTATGAAAGGGAAGTGAGACAAATGTGCAATAATGATGAACTAAGCTAGGAAGGTGAATGAAAGTGACAATATAAACTGAAATAAGAACTAAATAAAGAACTAAAACTCAGGTACAAACTATAGAACTGGAAATGAAATTCAGATGTATATGAGATATTAGAAATTGAGCTGGAATGAGCCAGACTAGGGAGTTGGGAGCCTTGGTCCCTGTTACCAAACTATATTGTACTTCTGCAAACTACATTGTACTTCTGCAAACTGCAAATTGAGATCCTGAAACACTAAATTGTCAAAAGAAACCTGCAAACTCAAAGGACGAGGGCACTAGCCGCCTTGATCTCAACAAACTAAGGTATCTTTCTGGCTCTGGATCTGCGCTTGTGAATTATGTTTTCTCAAAAGTTCGCAGCTTCATCGGAATCTTGCAAGCTGGAAAATGGTGTATGGGTGGCTATATAGGGTTTTGCCTTAGTCAAACCCCTTGTTTGGTGATTTCCACCACCATAAATAACCAATAATGTATTGAAAATGTGTGTGCAAGAATCTTATGTGCTTACAAGATCCTAAATGTGTTGAATTGCAAGAATTAGAGTTCTGTCCTACGTTATGAGCATAAAACCCTAAGTGAATGTAAATTGAATGTAAATGCTTCAAATCACAAAAGTAATAATGGATCTAAAGCATGAATGAAAATCTAAAAACAAGTATTATGAAACTCATATAAAGATATGAAAATAACATGAAACCATATTGTATACACTAAAAATTGGTTTGGAGATAACTGATTAAATACGAAGTTATTTAATTAATTAAATTCTTTTATTCCTCTACTATAAAAATGAATTTAATAATTTGTTTATATGGTTCTTTATTTTTAATTCCTCCCACCTTAATTCATTTCTTCTATGTTCCTAATTAAATAAGCAAGTTTAATTAATTAATTAATTAAATTATTCATTATCATTAAATTTGAATTTTTAATTCAAATTTGGAAACATGTGTCCTAACCTTTAACCACATAACCTAACCACATTCTAGCCTAACCCATCCCACCTAACTGATGTAGCCATAACTAGTGAAACCCCTCAATAGAGTCAATCGACTTATGCAACAAGAGTGACATAATGAAAGCAGTAAGAAAACATGACAAATTCATATAAACAGATCATATTCAAGTCTTAGAACTTCTGGCAATCATTCGATAATCATCAGATTATCATCAAGGAACATCCGATAGTTAATCGGTTACATGCACGATACAAGCCAGAAACAACCCAACCGAGACTCCAAAGATCAATCAGATCAGAACATGTGAATCTCAATCCTTATTCTCAGTTCTACTTTCCCTGCCCCTATAAATGATTACATAACATCATATTTATACCCACCGGAACATATCCGGGTCAGCCTCAAAAGATTACATTCACCAATGTAGGAAAATGAAATGTGTAATTAGGTCAGCCCTAAGATTTAAGAAATATTTCTAGAAAATAATAACCAAGTGATGCGGATCAGTAGGAAGGTCGGCCACATGCCAAAGAACATCAGACAAGACCCAACAAGAACAAACAACTTGTTGATGAGTGTTTTGACACACTCACCAACAGTCAGGTAGTTTATGCAAACACTCACCACCTCTCCTGAAAAGCAGTAAGTTCTGAGAAACTAACTACTACAAGGTTTCTATAGTCGGGTCTCGACGGTGATGGGTAGCTTAGTGGTTGATGTTGTTGTACCTGTTAAGGGGCCTGCTGGTTGAAACTAAATCTCACTGGTTGTGAATGGTTGAACTCCCTTTTTTTTTGTATTTTATGATTTAGGATTCTCTGGAAAATAAACTGCAAAGAGTAAAAGGAAACAAGAAAATAACAACAAATCCAATACAATAACAACTCAATGAAATACTTAATTAGTTCCCTGCAATCCAAGAAATTATCAAATATTATCCAAGTTAGCATTCAACAACAGACCTCCAACAAACCTGCAAAATCATCAATTTCATAGACCTATGGAAATAAAATCATCAACAATATGGCCTATCACAATAATTCTCATACACCATTGACGTGCACGATATGATTCATAAAGTAATAGACAAAAAGATCAAACCACGTTGCTAACTACAAATAATAGACGTTACTAGATTAAACATAACAATTTTTCGTATAACATAGATGTAGATCGGGCAATCTACAAGCTGCCTCTTGTATTAATCTCAATGAATGTAAAACAAAAATAACTCAAACTTCTTAACAATCTGCAAAATATTCTAAAATCTCTAAGTGGGCCATAAATCATCAATTTGGGGACCCTTACAAATGAATCCAAATTCTCAATTTATAGAAGTTCTCTGCCCTATTATCTAGGAAATAAACCTACCCTAAATTAAGAACTGAAACTAGGAGTCACAGTTAACTTGCAAGTTTCTGTCTTGATACTCCACTTAACAACTATAAAACGGGGACTACATGAGCACTGCGAAGACCATGCTGGGTGAGCCACATTTTTGTAGTCATGCAAAATTTCTCTCAAAATTGGAACTTGAGTAGGAGCTACAATTGAAAATACAGGATTAAGGATTTATGAAAAAGCTTTGCCATCTTTAGCAATTATGCGTTTATTCCTTATTTCTTGGCGAAAGCTCTATAATTATCAATTATACATGCAACTTCTTGAACAAGAGGATCAACTACGTGCTTAACTCTAAATTTATATTTCTTCAATACTTCATCTGCATGGTTCTTTCCTTTCTCGAGTTTGCCTATTGTCTCTGCCACCTTTTGACATTGAGTGATCAAGAATGTGTACCTATCCATGAGGGCGACATCAAACTGGGTCGAAGGTCCTAAGTGTTGAGCCTCGTATGCATCCCACCAATTCAAAACTTGTTGTTGTTCCATTATCCCCGTACTAGTCAGTCCTAATCTGAAGGCTCCAAGCATACTCTTTACAAAATTCTCATATAACAAAATTTCCTTGAGAAGGGGGACTCGAATATTTTCCATATCCTTCATATACTGCTAAAGAATTTCAATCTTCAGCTCCAAAATGTATACATAGGACTGTAAGTTTCCATAAGTGTCACATCCTAAGAGGTCTTCCTCCATTAATGTCTCTTCCCCTAGCTGTAATACTTTATTCAAAACTCAGAATTGCTTATTGAAAATACTTAGCTTCTGTTCCCATTGCGTAGCACAAGAAGCTAAGGCTCTGTTTGACTGTATTGCCTTTCGGTATATCTTCATTGTATCCTACATAAATAGTCTAATCTTAGCCACATTTATTTGGGTCCATGACTTGGCTACAACGACCACTCATCTCACCTTCACTAGTGCCTTCACTTCTCCTTCTGGCAGCGATGAGGTTGAAGGTAGGTCATCAGCTCTACAGGAATCCAGAGGTTTTCTCATTTCAACTAAGAGCTTCTTGTATTGTTCCACTTGTGCTTTGAGCTCTAGATTCAAAGTATGCTCCTCTACACACCCTCTGTCGACACTCGTGGCTAGCTCCAAAGTATCTAGCTCTCCCCACTTGGTTTGTTTACCCAAATTTATTTGGGATATTTGATACTTGGGAGAAGCTTGTCCCTCAGCTTGGGATGGAACTGCCACATCTGCAATCACTTCGCTAGAACCAATTTTTGATAAATGATGAACGGTTTTTAGCTTCTTACCCTTTGGTGGCTCCTCGGTGATTACTTGCTGTAGAGTGACCTTGGGAAGCTCCGCTTTTCTTTTTTTCTTCTCAAAGGAAAAATCAAGCCATTGTGGTATATCTTCATCCTTGTCACCTTGATGTGACACTATATCTGTAGTTACAACATGGACGTCCACCTGCTCCTCTGCTTCATCTCTTTCCTCTGCCTCTGTTTTCCCGGGATCTTGAGGTGAGGTAACTTGGTGGGATAGATTGGTTTGGAGAGCCTGTTGCTTATGTAACTCTCCCAGTTTTCCATTGACCTCTTCATTAAATGTCATCTCTTCCTCATCTGCCTTTGTTTCACCTTGCCCGACTGCTATATCCTTGAGGAGGTCCTCTTGATCTTGAGGTGTTAGAACTAGTCTTTAATTCAATAGGTCTTCTGCCTCATCCCCTTCTTGTTCGCCTTCTAGCAACCATTGTTGCTCAAGATCCTCTTCCTCCTGATCTAAATCAGACTTGATGTTCCTAAATTTTAATTCTTCAGTGGTAGACTTGAAGCCTTGCACTCCAGGTTGCCCTGCGGGTATATTGACTGGTGGTGGTATAGGGGCGTTGGTGCCTGGGTCTTGTGTGGCATCTGTTGAGGTGTGTATATCTTCTATAATCTCTATTTCTTCTTCATACTCTTGGGTACCCTCTCTTGCAGTATGCCCTATAGCCATCCTTGGTGGGAGAACTTTGGCAAGTGGTACTGCTCCCAATCCATCGGTCACTCCTAGGTCTGCTGCCTTCTTTAACAATTCAGACTCGCTCATTTGTTCTTGGAGTTTCTTCATTAAGTCCTCAGTACTTTCTTGAGGGTTGTCCACCTCATCTGGATCGGTGGACGTATTTTGCCTCGAGGCTGACCTTGTCTTCCAAGCGTACTCCTTATGGCCCCTTGATTGAGGTACCCCTAAAGTGGACTCCTTCTGTTTTACCTTTGAGGCACTGGGCCTTACCCTCTGGCTTAACCATTGCTTGGTCCTATTGATGACCACTTGAGAATTTTTTTCAATATTTAGGTCTTCATTCACTGACCACTTCATTGAAGAGAGATTTTTCTTATCAATCTCTAGTCCTTTGTATGCCGCATTGAGAAAGTCTCCGTCATCTTTGAGGTCTTTGGGGAGACTGGTTTCAATTTCAAAATCTCTGATCTATGGCACGGACAACCGACTATAACTCTTTTCTTTGACTTCAAAACTATCCTGAAGGTTACCCCAAAAATCCTCTAGTCTTAGCTTGTGTCCCTCATATGCCTTAGGCATAGCTTGTTTGAGTTTCCCATAGGGGTCATAGAACTCCCTAGCATAATCATATTCCTTCAGGTTCAAATCCTGATGCTCTAGCTCTGCTAATTTTACAACCTGTATTTTTGAGCATGCAAAATATCCAATTGATACTGAGAAATCAATACTTGTTTTATGTTTTGAAGACAAAAGAGACTAGAGGTCCAAAAGTTGCCTTACTCCAGCAAAATTACTCTATCATTGTAGTATCGAGGTAGCAACATTGGGTTCCTTGTGAATCCACTAGCCCTGATGTAGGTTGAGCGTGGGTTTTGGATGAACCAACATGCCCACTCTCGGATAATAGCCATGGCCTCCGGGGTAATCTGGTATCCTGCGTCCCCTATTAATTTGATTATTACTGGAAAAATGAAGGCATCATTAATTCTCTTGAAGTGAGCCTTTGCATTAGCTAGAGTGAGTTGGGAATAATACTCCCATACCTTCTTTTGTCCTTCCTCCTCTCCCAATTGACCTTCTACTTGTAGCCCTAGAAACTTTCCATCTCTAGCAGCTACCCAGATGACATAAGATGTGAAAAATAACTTTTGGGTTTGGTGAACCTCTTTCATTTGTTTGCAGACATTGTCGGAGAGGATCCATTTCCAATCAAAATACTATTTACCTATTAAGATGGTGGTCATAAACTGGAACATCCATGGATAGAAATGTTTACAATCCGGCTTGCTAAAGGCCTTGATAAGCATAATGATTAAGTCTCTTTAGGGCTCTTTGAAATCTGCCCTCAAGATCTTTGTTGTCACGAGACCTGTTTTTCTTTCTTCTTCCAACCAGTTCTTATTCATGTGCCTTTACTTGATGCCACTTTGTCATTCCATGCCTTTAAGGCCTCTTCTTTGGTTAAAAGGAAAATCTCTTCTTTGGTTGGGATGCCAAAGACAAACCCCAACATATCAGGAGACAAGTCTATAATTGTTTTCCCTTGTGCATCTATGCACTTTCTAGTATCTGGGTTATAAAATGGGGCAATTGTCATTATGAACTCAGGTGCTTGTACTGATTGCGGAAAGGGAGTGGCTTCCACCAGGCCTGATCTTTTGATTCTCCGGTGCCTCAAAACTAGGTTTGTCTAACTGAGTCCTGATATCCTCAAGTTCTATTTGGCCAATTTCTGTATGTGTAACCCATCTGATTTGATCATCCAACTTCAAAGCGTAGACCTGTCCTTGATAATGATACTTCATGGTGGCTGGGAGTCTATCAATTTCTTTACCTCTTTTGTTGGAGGATGAGTCCATCTAACCACTCGAATCTGCCAGAAGAGAACAAATTTTTAGTCCTTGATTATGATCATATAAGTTCATTTGCTTCGGGACTTCGGGGTCTCGGGGTCTTGGGATAGGTACATATGCTACAAAACTCTGGGGTTCCGGGTTGGGTATGTATGGATAAGGTAGGCCGAAACTCTGGGGTTCTGGGCTTGGGATATAACACTTTATTCCAGGACTCCGGGGTTCCGGGCTGATTGATAGGAAGTCATTCGCAAAAGGAATAATCTGGAACTTCAGGGATCCAGGGTCGTTTAAAAGAACAGTTGATAAATCCCAGAACTCTGGGGGTCCAGTGTTCAAGGCTCGAGGAAAGCTGACTATTCAGAACTCTAGGGGTCTGGGGTTCCAGGCTCAAGGAAAGCCGACTGCTCGGAACTCCAGGTTTTTGGGGTGCATAAGATAGGGCACGTAGGAAAACAAAAGGGACGAGAAAAAATTAAAAGAAAGCAAACAAAAAAACACTTGGCAAGGAAGGAAAATCTAATCTACCAAACAACAAAAGGGGGCAAGAAAAATCACCAACCTGGTGAATCAAAATCCCCAGAACGCCAAATAAAACTTGGAAGTCTAGAGGTTCACGACTTGGAAGCAAAGGAGAAGGAGCTCTGAATGCACAAATGAACTTTGAAAGTTCATCATTACTATTTCTACCCCCTCCTAAACTTGTCCGTATGAAGGCTTTAAATAAGACCTCGGGACTCCGGGGTCCCGAGGTTCTGAGCTTGACAAAAGGAAACACCCTACCCTGGAACTCCACGGGTCAAGGGTTCCGAAGCAAGCAAAGAAAAAAAAGGCTCCACCTCGGGACTCCGAGAGTCTGGGGTTCCAAGGTAAGAGACACAAAACCTTAGGACTCCGGACTCTGGAGTTCTGAGGCAAAAGACAAGAAAACAAAAGAAAAGGGACCTCGGGACTTTGGAGTTCCGAGGTCAGAGACCCAAAAGAACAAAGGGACCTTGGGACTCCAGGACTCCGAAGTTCCAAGGTCAAAAACCAAAAGAAGAAAGGGACCTCAGGACTCCAGAGTTCCAAGGTCAAAAACCAAAAGAACAGAGCAAAAAGAAAAAAGCAAGGACAAGACAAAAACAGGGGACCCAAATTTCAATGCAAGGAGACTAATGGGGAAATAGATATGCAAGGCATAACACAACTACGGTACATATCTGTAAAAACATAGAAAACTACACAAGGAACTAAGCAATAGAAAAATTGAAAGGAAATATTTTTGGTTGATGCAAGATTTCTCATCGACTGGGGATGCTCCTGCATTAGACAACCCAGGTAGAAAAAAGATGTTCCATGAGAGACAACTCATGAACATCTAAAAGGATTCGGGATGAAGATCTCATGCTCATTTTTTATCCAAACTGCTTCCTTATCTGCCAGTCTCTGTTTTAGCTCTTTCGATGCCTCAACCGACTTCTCTAACCTTTGACCCTCTTTGTTTCTCCTTCTTTTCTTCTGATCAACACATTGTCTTTGTTTCTGAAATTCTAACTTGGTTCTGCCACAAGACTTCATCTGGTTTGTCACCATCATCTCTTTGTCGACCGGTTCCATTTGTCCAACTAACTCATTTGTCAGATCCTTCTGCAAGATCAGGTCACCCTCTGGTATAATCTCTGCAACTGGTTCTTTCAAGTCTTTTGGTATAACCTCTGCCACCTATTCTGTCAAACCTTTTGGCATAACCTCTACCACCAGTTTCTCAGTGGTGAAGCTTTTTTCAGGACCTAGTCTCTTCACCTCCTTCTCTTTCTCCTTTAGAGAAATCAATGTGAACTTTTTCCCATCCTTTTCAATAGTAACCAAGTTTCTTCTACAATCATAAATAGCTCCTCTATCATACTGCCAAGGTTTTCCCAACAAGACATGACAAACATTCATTGACACAATATCACATAAAACTTCATCTCGAAAAGGCCCACTAATGAAACTCACCCACCACTGCTCCTTTATCTCTACCTTCTGATAATCTTGTAACCAACTTACCTCATAAGGACAAGGATGCTCAAGCCTCTTCAACCCAAGATTCTCAACCATCTCCTTAGATACTAAATTATCAGTACTTCCACTATCTACAATGACCTTACAACACTTACCACCTGATTTGCATACTGTCCGGAAAAGACTCTTCCTCTAAGTAGATATGTAATCCTTTCTTCTGAACATAAGGGATTCTCCTTGCTCTATTGCACAGTCAGATATGGTACCATCTGGTTCTTCACTTGCCACACAACTTCTTGCCATTCCTTGCTTATATTCATAGGATCTATGTCTGGTTTGTCCACACTTGAAACATTTGCCAAGAAATTCTCTACCGGTACTACTGCTACCTTTCCTTGGTGTATTCTATTCCGGTTCTTTACCCCACTTAGGTTTTGGATCCTCTTCTTCAACCGGTTTCTTCATACTATCATTCATCTTTAATTTCTCCTTTCCCTTCTTCGGTTGTCTTCTTCTCACCTTCTCCTCAGCCTTCAAAGCATACTAGTAAGCTTCTTCAACTGTTGAAACCTTCAACATACTCATCTCATCTTGAATGTTAAAAGCAATTCCATTGATGTACCTCACCACCTTTTCTCTTTCCATATATCTATGTACAGATTTGATTACCACCTTGTAGAATTCCTTAGTATATTCCTTCAAAGTCATGTTTCTCTGTTTCAGGTTCTGCAATTTCTTGAACAACTCCATTTCATAGTCTCCCGATATGAACTTGGCCTTCAATCTTGCAACCATCTGTCTCCACTGGGTGATCTTTAATTAACCATTCTCCACTCTGTCTTTCTGCATCTCTTTCCACCATAAGGAAGCATGCCCTTTCAACTTTGTTTGGGCCAATCAGACTCTCTGCGGGTCCTTGACATCCTCAAACTCAAAGTAGTCCTCCATCTCTCCGATCCAATTGATCAAATCCTCATCGAGAAATAACAAAACTGAAAGGAAATATTTTTGGTTGATGCAAGATTGCTCATCGACTAGGGATGCTCCTACATCAGACAACCCAGGTAGAAAAAAGATGTTCCATGAGAGTCAGCTCATGAGCATCTAAAAGGATTCGGGATGAAGAGCCCATGCTCATTTCTGATCCAAACAACTTCCTTATATGCCAGTCTCCGCTTTAGCTCTTTCGGTGCCTCAACCGGCTTCTCTAATCTCTAACCCTCTTTGTTTCTCCTTCTTTTCTTCTGATCAACACATTGTCTCTATTTTTGCAATTATGACTTGGTTTTGCCACAAGACTTCATCCGGTTTGTCACCATCAGCTCTCCGTCGACTGGTTCGATCTGTCCAACAAGCTCATTTGTCAAATCCTTCTGCAAGCTCAGGTCACCCTCAGATGTAATCTCTATAACTGGTTCTTTCAACCCTTCTGGTATAATCTCTGCCACCATTTCTGTCAAACCTTCTGGCATAACCTCTACCACTAGTTTCTCAGTGGTGCAACTTTTCTCAGGACTTAGTCTCTTCACCTCCTTCTCTTTCTCCTTTAGAGAAATCAATGTGAACTTTTTTCCATCCTTTTCAATAGTAACCAAGTTTCTTCTACATTCATAAATAGCCCTCTATCATACTGCCAAGGTTTTCCCAACAAGACATGACAAACATACATTAACACAATATCACATAAAACTTCATCTCGAAAAGGTCCAATATTGAAACTCACCCAACACTGCTCCTTTATATCTACCTTTTGATCATCTTGTAACCAACTTACCTCATAAGGACAAGGATGCTCAAGCCTCTTCAACCCAAGATTCTCAACCATCTCCTTAGATACTAAATTATCAGTACTTCCACTATCTACAATGACCTTAAAACACTTACCACCTAATTTGCATACTGTCTAAAAAAGACTCTTCCTCTGAGTAGATATGGTATCCTTTCTTCTAAACATAAGGGATTCTCCTTGCTTTGGTGCACAGTCAAATATGGTACCATCCGGTTCTTCACTTGCCACACAACTTCTTTCCATTCCTTTCTTATGTTCATACAATCTATGTCCGGTTTCTCCACACTTGAAACATTTGGCAAGAAATTCTCTACCGATACTATAGTTACCTTTCCTTGGTGTCTTCTATTCCGGTTCTTCACCCCACTTAGGTTTTGACTCCTCTTCTTCAACCAGTTTCTTCATTCTATCATTCATCTTGAATTTCTCCTTTCCCTTCTTCAGTTGTCTTCTTCTCACCTTCTCCTCAGCCTTCAAAGCATACTAGTAAGCTTCTTCAACCGTTGAAACCTTCAACATACTCATCTCATCTTGAATGTTAAAAGCAAGTCCATTAATGTACCTCACCACCTTTTCTCTGTCCATCTCTCTATGTCCAAATTTGATTACCACCTTGTATAATTCCTCAGTATATTCCTTCATAGTCATGTTTCTCTATTTTAGGTTCTGCAATTTCTTGAACAACTCCATTTCATAGTCTCTTGATATGAACTTGGCCTTCAATCTTGCAACCATCTATCTCCACCGAGTGATCTTCAATTCACCATTCTCCACTCTGTCTTTCTGTAGCTCTTTTCACCACAAGGCAGCATGCCCTTTCAGCTTTGTCTGTGCCAACCTGACTCTCTGCAGGTCCTTGACATCCTCAAACTCAAAGTAGTCCTCCAACTCTCCGATCCAATTGATCAAATCCTTCGAGTTTAGCGTTCTGGAAAAGTTAGAAACCTCAACTTTATGCACTTTACTTTCTTGCGCCACTGCTCTTATGAATCTTTCCTCTCTCTCATCTTCTGGTCCTTCAGCTTCCTCAAGCTCTTTACCAGCTTCCTCATACTTATCCTTAGAGTCAGGGTTTCTTCATAAACTAGCCAAAGCATTCCAGTTTTCATTCCTCACTTCATTCTTGAATTCTTCCATCATCTATTCTACCCTTCGAGGGTTTGTTCTCCTCGATGACATCTCTCCTTGCACTCCGACAAACTGCCTCAACTCGGCGATCTAACTATCGATTTCAATTGCCTCCCCTCTAGGATATATTGAACACACATGTAGCCTACCTCCAATCGGCAATCTGTCCACCTCAAGGAATGCCTCAGATGATTCTTCCACCAGTCAGTACATAACCAACTTTGATACCAATTGATGCAGCCATAATCGGTGAAAACCCTCAATAAAGTCAACTGACTTATGCAACAAGAGTGACAAAAAGAAAGCAGTAAGAAAACATAAAAAAATCATATAAAACAAATCATATTCTAGTCTTAGAACTTCCGGAAAACATCTAGTAATCATCAGATTATCATCAAGGAACATCCCGTAGTTAATTGGTTACATGCAGGCTACAAGCCAAAAACAACCCAACCGGGACTCCAAAGATCAATCAAATCACAACATACGAATCACAATACTTCTTCTCAGTTCTACTTCCCCCGCCCCTAAAAATTATTACATAACATCATATTATACCCACCAGAACATATCCAGGTCGACCTCAAAAGATTACATTCACCAATGCAGGAAAATGAAACGTATAATTAGGTCGACCCTAAGATTTAAGAATTTTTTTGGAAAATAACAACCAAGTGATGCAGATCAACAAGAAGGTCGACCACACACCAAAGAACATCGGACAAGACCCAAGATGGATCCACATGCCAAGAATCACGCTGGTAATTAAGGAAAACCAATCGGTAAGCACAAGAACTGTCCCGGGAACCCATAAGCAGTCAAATGAAAATGATAACATATTAGAGAAGAACCCAAATTAACAATAAATCTGAAATCAACCACATGAAACCACTAGAAAATTACCAACAAGATATGCTACAAAGAACAAGAAACTACCGGTACATACCGATAAAAGCACAGAAAACTGCACAAGGAACTAAGCAATAACAAAACTGAAAGGAAATATTTTTGGTTGATGCAAGATTTCTCATCGATCGGGGATGCTTTTGCATCACTAACCCATCCCACCTAACCATGGGTTTAACTAACCTTGTCTACTCCAACTTCCTCATCCTAAGCTCTTGTGGGTTGGTTAGCCTCTCTTGAGGACACGTGGCATCTTTTCCACATGTCCTTCATCTCCTTGCTACTTGCCTTCTTGTTGGAACTTGTTGGAGATTCCTTGACACTTGTCCCTTTTGGAAATTGACACTCATTGGATTCATTTTGTTGTCATTGATGGCAACAAGATCAGATGGAAGTCATACACTGACATTGGAGTATCCAGGGTTACACCAGCATTGACACCGACACCGACATCAAGTACTTCAAGGAAGCCGACATCAAGGAAGATTTATTTAGAAAATCATTTTATAATTATTTTCAAGGCCAACATTGAATATCTTTTGTAATGTATTGTAAGCCGACACAAGGCATATTGTTTGTAATGGTATATAGGTCAGTCTACTAGGTCATTTTGATAAGTGTGTGACATAGGAGAATATAGAAGAACTATGTAATGCGAAGTATATGTATGTAGATCATTTGTATGCGAATGTTATATCATGCAATGATCTATAAATGTTTTGTAAGACATTCTTGGAGGGAAGGTGATATCGATAGTAGTGTTCAAGGCTTATGAACCGGTACAGAGTAGAGCTAGAACCAGAACTCTATTTGGCATAGCAGATGCATTTTTGTGAGTTCATTTTCATTGTTTTACTTCAACAGAAGCTTGTAGTCAGTGAGACTCTTTAGTGATGAGTAGTGTGCTCTAGGCAGTGTGCCTTCTTGCATGTGCAGGCCCCCATTATATGTAATATCTTTTCATATGGCTAGTGAACTGATATTGTGGGTCACAAATCCCACCGTGGTTTTTCCTTTTTGAGGTTTTCCACATATAAATTCTATGTGTTATGGTGTTCATTCATGTGGATGGTTTATTTGCTTCAAGTTATATGTTTATTTGTTTACCGATTTATATATGTATGGTATAAAAGGATAAAATCTTATCTTACCGATAGTACACTGATTCACCCCCCCTCTCAGTGTTCTTAGATCCCAACAATCCCTCTAGGGATGACAAGTGTCCTATCATCAACCTCCTCTCTAACTCCATCATTTTCAATCGTTGATATCTCGAGATCAAATATTCACCGTTGATTCATGCCACCTTAGCCTTAGCTTTGGAAAATATATAAATACCTCACTTCTCAGCCATGAGACGACCCTTAGCAATCTTAAGATCTTAGCAATTTTAGCAATCCTAGCATCATTAGTAATATTTTCGTAGTTCTTAGCATCATAATTTAGCATATCATTAGAATAATTACATTTTGATAATGACATACATAGAATAGTTATCACGATAATTTAGAATTGTATATCATCATATAGTTTATAGAATTTCATTTCACTCTTGTTCTTAGGTAGTCATCTTGCAATTATGCATCTAAGAGCCAACATCTAAACCCTCAAGGTCATAGAGATTAGAGAACAATGGGATGATTTGAGAGAGTTCTCTAATTTTTTTAGTTGTTTTATTCTCTCTTGTAATGTTTCATTGAATGTTGTTTTTGATTATTAAATGGATTGATAGATACATTTTACATCACATACATTTTGGTTCCCATCGTGGGGCTCGAGCCCCAAATTTTAATATCTGTCTCGACAATTTTTTCTTGACAGGTGCATCTGGAGACCCAGTATAGCATTTTGGCGACTAATATTGGCGCATTGAGATTCCATTCTAGAGCATATGTCTTCCACATTAGCGTTTTGCTTTAACAAATTAGCGTTCTAGTTTGATAAATTAGCATTCTGGTCTGATATATTAGCATTTTCTTTGATAAATTAGTATTTTGCTTTGATAGATTAGTGTTCTGGTTTGACAGAGTAGCGTTCTACTTTGACAGATTAGCATTTTGGTTTGACAAATTAGCGTTTTGGTTTAACAGATTAGCGCATAGATGATTTCTTTTAGCATTTTCATTTCAACTTGCAGGATTTTAAATTCCATAGACTAATTTACATCCTTATGTTTTGAAGGTAATTTTACATTGCCCGAGACTAAGATTGAAAAATATTACACAGTCAAAGAACTCTACGTGAAAATACTAACATTATTTGCAGCCGCGAGAGTATTGCATTTCTTTGTTTAATTTAGGCATATAGTCTAATTAAGAGATCAATAAACAACATGTCTTATGTGCTTGAGATGATAGGTGAGTATGCTCTCCCCTTTATTGGGTGATCAGAATACCCGATTCATCAAAAATTTTATTTCAAATAGTGCAATGGCTTTAGAGGGCCTATCCTCCTGAGTAGCCCATAAGGATGAGTGAGAGGGGAACAACCCAAGTGGGAACGACTAACATTGGGTTTATCTAACCCACTATAAAATAAAAGTGATATCAATTAAAATCGAGGTCAACGACAGTGATTGGGAATAGCTCTCCTATGTACCTTTGGGTATATCAAACCTTGGTTTTCAAGGCTGGGAGACCTCTTAATTGAGTTTATACCTTGACGCATCGAACACATGTCCTTACTAGAACCTCTTTTAGGTAGAAGCTACCTGGTTCACCTTCGATAACTTCTATTCTCTTAGTGTAGGGAGGGGGAAGAATCTCTCTCGAAGACACTCACCATATGTCCCTCTTGAGCATATGTGTGAACTCCCCTTTTGAGTACTTATTGCAAGGCTCCTGATGGGATTCCACTAGCTCTTGCAAAGGCAAAAATGCGGGCACCCTTTAGGGGGTGATAAGGTTGTGTGAGATGAAAGGGTACCAAGTTGTGGGCTGAGAAATAGTAGTGAAGCCAATTCTCCTTAGGATAGAACTACTTGAAGTGTCTTCTTTGTGCAAACCTGTGGAAATCTTGGGCTTTATTCTGGCCTCGAACATACACTTTGTGTTTAGAATTTAGGACAAAAACAAAAACAACTAATCGAACATTGTTCTCTATGTTTTGAAATCATTAATAAAAAATATCATCCATTGAAACACACTCAACTTCAGTCAAAACTGAACTGTCAAACTGTTTTATGCAGGACAATACAAAACAATTTAGCGCTTCACTGACACAAAACGACGTATTAAAACCAAATAGTATCATATACATACCAAATTTTAGCGCATAGATACCATAGGTTAGTGCTTTGCTATCACAAACTACCATATTTAGATCACAAAATAGCGCACCTAGACCCCAGATTAGCACATCACAAAAACAATGTCACATTGCACATGAAGCCCAAATTAGCACATAGCTAGGACAATATAGTGCATGAACAATTTAGATTAGCACATTCAGAAGATAGTTTAGTGTTTCAGTTCTCTGTTTTAGTGCATTGATATTTTCATACCTCAAATAGAGAGAAGAATTGGAATTTTCATAGGAAGATAATCACGGATTTGGATACCCTTTTGGGAGTAGATTTCATCTTCATCACTGTTAGATTAATCCAAAACTGGGACAAACAATTTTCACAAGTGAAATTATTTCAACAAAGCTAAGATCAAGCACTATAAGTGCATAATAATCTATTTTAGATATCTGATTTCTTAACATTGTTTCTTTATCAAGATTCATCATCCTCCATCATGAAACGAGGGTTGCTAAATCATATCAACCTAGTCTTATTCATAGGATTTTTCCTATTGGACTTGAGTTTCTAATACCACATCAAATTTGCACTCATAAGAAAGATCAAAGCTTAAAACTCCTTATCACTTGTATGCCAGTTTTGACCAGAAATCAGAGGAGGAAACTGAAACAACATAAGAAAAAGAAAAAATCTACAATGGTTGATGAGAGTCCTTTCTATAAATCCTGCAATCAAGATGATGATGATGAGGAAATAAATGAGGAAACTATCAAAGAAGCACAACAAGATCCAAAATCTGGTAAATTCATGGAAAAAGTTTTGGAAGTGAATAAAGAGAAATATTTCCTCATGTTAGCACATCAAGGTGTTAAGTTGCCTCATGAATTTGATGTCACATGGTTGAAACAAAGTGAAAGAACAAGCAAAATTCGAAATGATACCGATGATACTCACAATGAAATAATTTAGAACAACCATGGCAATGAAACAAGGAACTATGTGGATAATCCCCTTTTGGCTCTCCCTCAACAAATACAATCTCTTCAAATACAAATTCAAGATATGCAAAGGGGAACCACAAAGAGGTACTCACTAGAATATATATGCCCTTATCCATTTGATAGAAATCTAAACATGATACCATTCCCTCCAAATTGCGAAATCCCTAAATATGATAAATATAATGGTAGATCTTATCCGCAAAACAACGTGAGATAATTTTGCACAATGAGCATGGATTTTTCCCATGAAGACACCTATCTAATGAGGTTATTCCCAAAGAGTTTAAGCGGAAAAGCCATGGAGTGGTTCTCTAAGCTTCCACCTGGTATTAGAAAGTTTATGAAATTGGTTGACAAGTTCATTTCTCAATATTCATACAAAATCTGACATGAGATCACCATGCTCAACCTGTGTAACACAAAACAGAAAAATGGAGAACCATTCATGACATTTTTACAAAGGTGGCGATGATTGTTCGCAAGATATCCTCGTGTTGTACCTAATAATGAAAAGATGGACATTTTTATTGACAATCTAAATGAGGAATTGAGATATAGACTCAAATTGCAATGTCCACCAAGTTTTGACAAGATGATTGACATTGGAATCAAGATCGAGGAAGCTTTGGTTAAGAAAGGAGTGATAAAAATTTATAAAGAAGGGGATAATTCTTCCAAGAACACTAATAACAACAATGACAAATCCAACTTTTGGAACTGGAATAGAAACAATGTCAATGATGGAATAGTAGATGCTGACAATTTAAAACCAAAACAACCTATATTCAATCTATCAAGTCACACATCGATGGTTAATCAAAGTAATAGTGAACCTAAACCGTCTTTTCCTAATTTTCACATGGGGAACCACTAGAATCGCCATTAAAAACACTCCTTGCAAATAAATTGATCACCTTACTAAAAGTAAGGGATTTCAAGCCAAAGGTTGAACCTACATGGTGGAATGATAATCATTATTGTGAGTATCATAGAAGTAAGGGACATCGAACAAATGATTGTCAATGATTAAAACATGTCATTCAAGACTTAATAGATAACGCGGTTAGAACTATAGATGGGCACAAAATAAATGAATCCCACACTGCGTTCAAAAACCCACTCCCAAATTATGAGAAGGGTGAAGCATTAACGACTGAAATGGCAAAGGAAAAGAAAAAGTCAACTATGCTCATGCCTACGACAATGTGGTTAATGTTATTGTTGTTAAAGAGAAATCACAACAAGAACTAGCACATGCCATCACTAGGAGAAAAGCTAAGGTAACTTTGCGAGTCCTACAACCAACACACCATACACCTATAAGTAGTATAATATAGTGGACCATTTGCAAAAAACCCCCACGCAAATACCAATACTAGAGCTTTTAAAACTATCACCTACGCATAAAGAGATTTTGGAAAGAGCTCTACTAGATACCACCGTCCCTAAAGATCTGGGTGTTGATCAATTCCAAACCATGGTGGGACACCTAATAGCGACTCATTGCCTATCCCTCATTGAAGATGATGACATGTCTTTGTAACATTTGCATAATTTTGTAACATTTGCATAATGCTCCCCTACATATTGAAGTTCTTATCAATAAAACACATGTTAAACTTGTCCTAATAGATGGAGGAGTTGGCCTGAATATTTGTTCATTAAGTCTTGTTCGTGCTTTAGGTTTTTCTGAGAATACCACTGATCCTCACAAAAAGACCATTATAAAAGCATATGATGAAGAAGAGTGTTCCTCCAAAGGAATCGTAGTGTTGCTGATCAGAGTAGGACCCGTACAAAAGGATACAGTGTGTCAAGCTTTGGACTTGAACTTATCTTGCAATATACTTTTGGGAAGACCATGGATCTATTGGAGATTGCTGCTGCTAGGATATGTTGTTGTCATTGATGTCAACATATTCCTGATCTGGTGTTTGCAGATTGATTTAATGGGATCATGGTTTGGTGTATGGAGTATTTCTAGTATCATTATATCATTCTGTATTGGTTTTGGTGATCTAAAAAGCTTAAATGATCATATCATATGACCCAGTTTGCGGTTTGTTTTTCTAATCAGTGCTTTTTCAGTATTTCCTCTGATATATTCCGGTGTGATCAAATTTTAAGCTGATATTTTGGGAGATTGTTTGGGATGGTCTTGTGTATCTTCATTTCAGATGGTGCGCAATTTGGTGCTCCACAAGATATCTTTCTTCATGATAGCTTCTATTGATTGAGTGTTCTTGAGTTTCAGATGTTGATTTGATAAGTGGTGTTGGTGCAGCTATTACTGATGATTCTAATGTGCTCGCTGGTGTTTCCTTATTGCATCCTATATTTTTTGATGATCCACATTGATCGTTGTGCAAGTTATTGGTGATTTTGTTAAACCGGTGATGTTCTTCATGTTATGCGGCTTTCTTGGTGGTGTAGCGTGTTGCAGTTGATCTCGGCATGATTACCAGTGGTGATAAGAATTTATAGATTTAGTTTAGGACCATGTTATGTCATATATATCATTATATTGGTTTGGTGGTTGATTTTTATATCATGTGATGTAATTTTGTAATTGTGAGTTGAGGGTTTAGTGGACCTTGTTGTCAAGGTTGATGATTTGTATAAATAGGTGGTATAGTCATGTATTTAAGGTATCGAGGTTGTGTTTGTACTATCAGAGAGTGGTGTATGTGTGAACAAGGATTCATCTTTTGGTGTGGAGTACTGAAGTAGAGATTGGTGTTATAGAGAAAACAATTGTGCTTAACCAAGACTGCCATCAAGCATTTGCAGATTCTATTATTGCAGTTCATTCCTTTTGGATTGTAGTTCAAATCTTGTTGTAAGTCAGTGAGACTTCCCTGAGGGTTGTAGCCTTCTGGGTTATTATATCTTGAGCTGTAAGCTCTACGCAGTGTGCATGAATGCTGGTGTATTCTCCATTGTAATATTTTCACATGTACTATTGCAGAGTATCATCTTATTGTGGGTAGGTTCTCACCGTGGTTTTTCCCTTAACCGGGTTTTCCACGTCAAAATATTGGTGTTGTGTGTTGTGCTATCAATTTGCCTATCTTTGTTGTTGCTACAGTTTATCAGATTTTTATTTGTGGTTGAGTTTGTAGATCCAGTAGAAAACTGATTCACCCCCCTCTCAGTTTTCTCTCATTGTTGTTGCCAACAATTGGTATCAGAGCTAGATCCACTAGAAGAAGCTTAACCACTTGAGGAGATTTGGGATGGCAACTGGAGGTGTTATATTTAAGTAGGAATGTCAAAGATTTGATGGAATTAAATATGCTATATGGAAGAACCAGATGGAAGTGCACTTGAGATGTCTTAGAGAAGATTATTGGAAGATTACTAAGAATGCCTATTTTGTTCCTGCAAATGGACCTGTTACTGCTGATGAGATCAAGGAAGTTGAAAATAACATTAGAGCTAAGGAAGCATTACTGAGTGCCTTGACCAATTCATAGATGACTAATGTAATGGGACTTTAGATTGCACATGAGATATGGGAGAAGCTCAAGACCTTGTATGAAGGAGATAAAAAAGTAAAAGTTTTTAAGTTGGAGAGTTTGAAAGGGAAGTATGTGATGCTGAAGATAGGAGAAGATGAGAACATAAACACCTTCATGGCTAAGGTGAATGACCTTGTCCTATGTATCAGATGTGCTGGTGGAACCCTCGAAGAAGATGAAATTGTTGCTAAGGTGCTGAGATCATTGTCTCCTTCTTACAAACATATGGTAGTTGCTATTGATGAGATCTAGAGTGTGACTACTGTAACTAGAGACATGTTGTTTGGAAATATTGTTTCATTTGAATTGAGTGAGTTTGGTGAATCACATGGAAAGTCTAAGAAAACATTTAGAGAATCTATATCCGGAAAGTAGAAGTTTGATCTTGATGAATGTAGAATATCTAGATATGAAAGAGAGAGAAGAGAGATGGAAGAGAAATAAAGAGAATTGGAAGAGCTTGAAGCATTGATTACCCAAAGATTCCCTAAGGGAGCTCATGTAACATATGAAGAATCAGAAGGATATGAAGTGGTGTTTATTGCTATCAAATATGATGAACTAATACCTGTCGATTCCACAAGCTGCACTTTTGAGGAGAAAGCTTTAGCTGCTAAAGTTGAAGAGAAAGATGAATGGGTGATTGATAACGGTTGTTCACATCATATGACTGGTGATAAAAGAAAATTTGTGAGTATGGAAAGGTATGATGGTGGAACAATAAGATTTGGAGATGAAAAATCCTATGTAATTCGTGGTAGAGGTTCTATTTCCTTTGATGGTAAGCATAATACTGATGATGTCTTGTATGTTGAAGGTTTGAAGAATAATATTTTAAGTATTGGACATATGGTAGACAAAGGTTATGATTTGCAATTCAAGAATGGTAAATGTAAGATCCTAAATGCCTCCGGTATATAGATTGCATATGGAACTAAAACTAAAGGTAATATCTTTCATTTGAATGCTGGGGAGAAAAATTGTTTGATTGCTTAGATTGATGAAAGTTGGTTGTGGCATAGGAGAATGTGTCATGTTAATTTTGATTCAATGATTAAGATCAATTCTACTCAAGCTGTTAGAGATTTGCCTAAAATTGTTAAGCCTACTAATGCGGTATGTAAGGAATGTCAAATGGGTAAGCAAACAAGGATTTCTTTCAAGAGAAAGTAGTATACATTTGATGGATTGCTAGATCTTGCGCATATTGACCTACAAATGTTAGAAGTGTGTAGGGTGACAGATATTTTATGTTACTAATTGATGATTATTCTAGGATGATGTGGGTTGTCTTTTTGAAGGAAAAATCAAAAGAATTGGACAAATAAAAGATATTCAAAGCAAAGGTTGAGACTCAGATAGGATTGAAGGTGAAATGTCTGAGATCTGAAAGATGAGGAGAATTTTGTTCCGGTGAATTTGATTCATTATGTGAGAAGCATGGGATTAGAAGACAATTATCTGCTCCTAAAACCCCACAACAGAATGGAGTTATTGAAAGGAAGAACAAAACTATCTTAGATGCTGCAAGGACTATGCTAATTGAAGGGAATCTTCTGAAGATCTATAGGGGAGAATTTGTTAGCACTGTTGTTTACACATTCAATGAAGTTCATATAAAGGTATTTTTATATCTCAAACTAAATATGTGAAGGAATTATTGAAGAATTTTGAGTTAGATGACTCCAAACCGGTTGGAACTCTTATGGTGACTGGCTGCAAATTGTCTAAAAATGATGAATCTCCGAAAGCTAATCAGCCTTTGTACAGATCTATGGCTGGTGGATTGCTATATCTTACTCAGACTAGACTGGACATCATGCATGTTGTGTGCATGGCTGCTAGATATCAAGCTGATCTGAAAGAGAGTCATGTCACTGTTGTAAAGAGGATATTCAGATACTTGAAGGGGAATGCAGATTATGGTTTATGGTATTTGAGGAATGATGATTTCATAATGTGTTCTTACATTGATGCTGATTGGGCTGGTGATGTTGATGACTGGAAGAGTACCTTTGGTGGTGCTTTCTTTTTGGGTAATAAATTGGTTTCATTGGCTAGTAAGAAACATGATTCAATGTCTTTATCTACTGCTAAAGCTGAGTACATTGTTGCTGCTAGTAACTGCACTTAGGTAGTTTGGATGAAGCAAATGTTGAAGGATATCAGATTTATCTATGATGAGCCTACTGTCATATATTATGATAATTCCAATGCTATCAATATATCAAAGAACCTGGTGCAATATTCAAAGACTAAACAGGTGTCAATCAAGTATCATTTCTTGAGAGAAAAAGTTAGTGAAGAGGAAGTAAAGTTGGAGTATGTGTCTACAAAGGAACAAATTACTGATATTTTTAGTAAGCCTTTGCTTGCAGATACATTTGTCTATTTGAGAGACAAGTTAGGGGTATCTACCCCTCCTGATGAGAACTAGATGCATTGAGTTGCATCAATCCGGTGGACCTCACAATCTTATCTCTTTTTCCGGATTGATGAGTTGGTCTTGCTACTTTGTTGGAGTAGTCAGTGTGTTAATGGGAGAGTTTGGTTTTCTGTTTTGAGAATCTTTGGCATTGTTGTCAAAGGGGGAGAGAAGCATGTGAAAAAATATTTTATCTGCTTGATCTTAGGGGGAGTTTGTTGGAGATGTTTTCTTTATTTGCATTGATTGTTTTTCACATTCATATAATTCCATCAATGCCAAAGGGGGAGATTGTTGGACATTGCTACTGCTAGGATATGTTGTTATCATTGATGTCAACATATTCTTGCTTCGGTGAATGCAAATTGGTTTATTGGGATCATGGTTTGGTGTATGGAGCATTTATAGTATCATTATATTTTTTTGTATTGGTTTTGGTGATCTAGAAAGCCTAATTGATCATATCATATGATCCAGTTTTGCAGTTTTTTTTTATCAGTGCTTTGTAGAGTTCAGTATTTCCTCTGGTATATTCTGGTGCAATTAGATCTTGAGCTGATATTTTGGGAGATTGTTTGGGATGGTCTTGTGTAACTTCATTCCAAATGGTTCATTATTTGGTGCTTGACAAGTTATCTTTCTTCGTGACAGTTGTTGTTGTTTGAGTGTTCTTGAGGTTCAGATGTTGATCGATGAAGATTTGATAAGTGGTGTTGGTGTAGTTGTTGCTGACGATTCTAATGTGCTTGCTAGTGTTTCCTAATCATGTCCTATTTTTTTATGATTTGCATTGATTGTTGTGTGAGTTCTTGGTGATTTTGCTGAACCAGTGATATTCTTCGGGTTATGCAGTATTCCTAGTGGTGTAGTGTGTTGCGATTGATCTTGGCATGATTACCAGTGGTGGTGAGCATTTGGGAATTTGAACTAGGTCTATGTTATGGCAAATATATTATTATATTGGTCTGGTGGTCTATCTTTGTATCGTGTGATGTAATTTTGTAATTATGAGTTGAGGGTTTAGCCGATCTTGTTGTCAAGGTTGATGATTTGTATAAATAGATGGTATTGTCATGTAATTTAGGTATCGAGGTTGTGTATGTATTATCAGAGAGTGGTGTATGTGTGAATAAGTGATTCATCCTTCGACATTTTGATTAAGCAGAGATTGGTGTTTCAAAGTAGACAATGTGCTTAACCAGAACTATCATCAGGCATTTGCAGATGTTGTTATTGCAATTCATTTGATTCAGGATTGTTGTTTGAACATTTTGTAAGTTAGTGAGACTTCCTTGTAAGGTAGTGAACTTTCCCTGAGGGTTGTAGCCTTTCGAGTTATTGTATTCTGAGCTGTAAGCTCTAGGCAGTGTGCCTCAATGTTGGTGCATTCCCCATTGTAATATTTTCACATACTACTGCAAAGTGTCATCTTATTATGGGTAGTTTCCCACTGCGGTTTTTCCCTTAGCTGGGTTTTCCACGTCAAAATATTGGTGTTGTGTGATGTGCTATGAATTTTATTATCTTTTTTGTTGCTGCAGTTTATCAGATTTATATTTGTGGTTGATTTTTTTAGATCCGGTAGAAAACCGATTCACCCCCCCCCCCCCCCCCTCTCTGTTTTCTCTCATTGTTGTTGCAAACACCTAATGTGAGATATTTCTGAATTTTTGGTAGAAAATGTTATATCAAGAGAGATGAGGATATAGAAAAGTTTGATGCAATAAGTGATGAAGGAGTTTTCTTCAAATACTCAACAAAAAGCAATGCCTATCGGTGCTACAATAAGAGACTGAGGAAGATAGTGGAAAGTGCAAATGTGAAGGTTGATGAGAACCTTGGAAAAGAAATCAGAGCATGTGGATATGATGATGGTCAACATGTTGTTCTAACACCTATTCAGACCGAAGAATTGAAGTAGAACGATCCGGTAGAGATAGTTAATTTGGATATTGTTGCTACTGGTGGAGGGGTACAAGAACCTAAAAGTCATAATAATCAGAAGACCTCGAGGCGTGTAAGATTGAATCATTCTAAAAATCAGATTATTGGAGATAAAAATAAAGGTGTGATCACTAGAAGAAGGCTATTTGCTAAAGAGGTATGTTTGATTTCCAAAATTGAACCTAAAAATGTTGTTGAAGCTTGCAAAGATGAAAATTGGATGAGAGCTATGGAAGAAGAATTAGATCATATTGAAAAGAACAACACATGGGAGCTTGTGCCTAGACCTAAAGATAAGAATGTGATTGGTACCAAATGCATATTCAGGAACAAATTGAATAAAGCTGATGAAGTTGTCAAAAATAAAGCAAGATTGGTATGAAAAGGATATTCATAGAAAGAAGGAATTGATTATGAGGAGACTTTTTCTCCGATAGCTAGACTTGAAGCTATTAGACTATTGCTTGTATATGTTGCCTATAAATATTTCAAGGCATATAAGATAGATGTCAAGTCAGCTTTTCTAAATGGTGATCTTGAGGAAGAATTCTACATTGAGCAACCTGATGGATTTTTGTTATCAAATGACAAAGACATGATATGCAAACTGAAGAAAGCTCTTTATGGATTGAAACAAGCCCTTGGAGTCTAGTATGCTAGATTTGATAAGTATTTGTTAAAATTGGGATTTAATAAAGGTACTGTTGATAGTAATCTATATTTCAAGATTGAGAATGATAACATCTTGATTATTGAATTCTTTGTTGATGATATTACCTTTGGAGGGGATGATGACTTGATCATGAAGTTTGTTGGTGATATGTAGAAAGAATTTGAGATGTCTATGATAGGAGAAATAAGATTTTTCTTAAGTTTGCATATTTCACAGACTGGAAAATGTATTTTTATATCTCAAACTAAGTATGTGAAGGAATTCCTGAAGAAGTTTGGGTTGGAAGACTGCAAATCGGTTGGAACTCCTATGGTGATCGGCTGCAAATTGTCTGAAAATGATGAATCTTTGAAAGATAATAAGTCTTTATATAGATCTATGGTTGGTGGATTGCTATATCTTACTCAGACTAGACCTGACATTATGCATGTTGTGTGCATGACTGCTACATATCAAGTTGATCCGAAAGAGAGTCATGTCACTGTTGTAAAGAGGATATTCAGATACTTGAAAGGAACTGTGGATTATGGTTTGTGGTGTCCCAGGAATAATGATTTCATGCTATGTGCTTACATTGATGCTGATTGGGCTGGTGATGTTGAAGATTGGAAGAGTACCTCTGGTGGTGCCTCTTTTTTGGGTAAGAAATTGGTTTCATGGGAGAGTAAGAAACAAGATTCAAAGTCTTTATCTATTGCTGAAGTTTAGTACATTGCTACTGCTAGTAACTACACTCAGGTAGTTTGGATGAAGAAAATGTTGAAGGATATCAAAATTATCTATGATGAGCCTACTGCCATATATTATGATAATTCCAATGCTATTAATATGTCAAAGAATCTGGTGCAACATTCAAAGAATAAATATGTATCAATCAAGTATCATTTCTTGAGAGAAAAATCCAGTGAAGAGGAAGTGAAGTTGGAGTATGTGTCCACAAAGGAACATATTGCTGATATTTTCACTAAGCCTTTACCTGTAGATACATTTGTCTACTTGATAGAAAATTTAGGGGTATCTACCCCTCCTGATGAGAACTAGATGCATTGAGTTGCATTAATTCGGTGGATCTAACAATCTTATCACTTTGTTTGGATTGATGAGTTGGTGTTGCTACTCTACTAGAGTAGTCAATGTGTTTATGGTGGAGAGAACCATGATTTACTAGAAGAACTCATAGTCAACAAGAAGAATTTTCCATTAAGAGATAAGAAGAAGCCGGATGCAAACAACAAGAAGAAGCAATTCACAAACAACAACAAGAAGAAGCACCTCACAAGAAGCAAGAAGAGGCAGAGGAAAGAAGACTGGAAGAAATTGCTATAAAGAGAGAAGAAGCTACTCATAACCTCTATGAATGAATCCTTATACTGCAAACTTCTAGTGAAACAAATTCCAATGAATGAATGGGATTCATATCATTATGAACAATCCTCTGAAGACTCGTGTTATGAAAAAGATGTTGACATTTATATAGTTCACTCATACGAAGGACAAACATCAAGGTATAGACCACTTGAATTAGGGTCACAATCTATCGATTCTAACTCTATTAAGGACAATCATATATAGATCAAGACAGGTCATCCTGAGGAGAGTGACATCCTGAACTTGGAAATGATCACTGAAAACTTGGATAATTCCATCATGACTCTTAATGCCTTTGAGACTAACTAGTCAAACAATCCTTTACCATTGGTGCATCCAGAACTTATTGATTGGGAAAACAATGGACCCATTGAGCTAGATACTTTCCCAAATGAGAATTCCATAGCCCTATATCTGAATGATGTAGAACCTATAATACCCAAAATGTCTTCCACCGGTGACTTTGCTAATGCATATTCTAGTTGAGGGGGTGCCAAATCTCTTAGTCGCAAAAGGAAAAATTAAAAAAACAAATATCAGATCTAATGCTGAAAACCATTTAATGGCAACATTTGATAAAGGAAAAGTAAAAAGAAAGGATGTATCTGATGGTGAAAACCTCCTCGAGGCGCTAGAGGATGGAAGATTTGACACCCTTCCTGAATATTATCAGGAAAGATCTTCAATATTGATTGAGCCAATAGGAGAAGTTAAAATTCGTACATCAGACAATCCAAAGATTTTACATCCAACAACATCATTATCAAAGAAAGAGAAGCAATACTATATTGAGTTTTTCAAGAAGAGACAAATCAACTTTGCCTAGTCAAATGCAAACATGCCAGGGTTAGATCCAGATCTCATAATGCATCACTTAATTGTCTCTCCAGGAGTAAAACTTGTAAAACAAAAACTGAGAAAGATGCATCCTCACATAGCTCTCCTTGTCAAAGCAGAATTGAAGAAACTATTAGATGTGGGGTTTATAAGACTAGTAGCATATCTAGAATGGGTACATCAAACATTGTGATTGTTTCCAAACTAGATAAGAGAATTAGGGTATGTACAGATTTCAGAGATCTAAATGAAGCGTGTCCAAATGATGAATTTCCCTTGCCAAGCATAGATATCATTGTAGACTTGACAACTGGATATAAAATGTTTTCCCTAATGGATGGTTTTCAAGGTATAATCAAATCAAAATAGTACCCGAAGATTAGGAGAAGACAACTTTCACATGTCCTTGGGATACTTTTTGTTGGAATGTCATAGCTTTTGGACTAAATAATGCAGGTGCTACATACCAAAGAGCGATGGCAACAATTTTCCATGACATGATGCACACATTCACAGAAGATATGTTGATGATCTATTGGATAAATCATACAATAGAGAAACAAATCTTGAGATCTTGGGAAAGATCTTTGACTGACTAGAAAAATACAACTTGCGGCTAAATCTAAAGAAATGTGCTTTTGGTGTCACTTCTAGTAAACTTCTGGGATATATTGTTTCAACTCAAGGCATATAAGTGGATCCTACAAAAATAAAGGCAATCATGGAAATGGAATCACCTAAGAATATTAGTCAACTACGTTCTCTTCAAGGAAGACTACACTCCATCAAAAGGTTCATTACTCAGTTGGCTGATAGGTGCCACCCATTCACTCATTTGTTGCATAAAAGAATTCCATTTAGGTGGGATGACAAGTGTGAACAAGCCTTCAACAAAATAAAAGAATATAACGAATCCTCCTATATTGATGTCACCAATCAAAGGCAAGCCATTGTTTCTCTACATATCAACCACAAATGTATCATTTGGAGCTCTTCTAGCACAAAAAGATCATGAAGGGCGAGAGCAAGCTATATATTATATTAATAGAACTCTGGTTGGTTATAAGATAAACTACACATCTATTGAGAAAACATGTCTAGCTATGGTGTTTGCATCCCAAAAGTTGTGACACTATATGCTAACTCACTCAGTCAAACTGATAACCAAAATAGATCCATTTAAATATCTTCTTAGCAAAGCAACATTAACGGGCAGATTAGTGAAGTGGGTCATGCTCCCGAGCGAATTTGATATTTAGTATGTTAACATAAAGGATATCAAAGGTCAAGTGATTGCAGATCAACTAGAAGAAGTACCATTGTATGATGATAATCCATTACACATTGAGTTTCCAGATGTAGGTGTTCTTACAATCACCAAGAAGACCTGGGAATTATATTTTGATAGCTCTTATACAAAACATGCATCGGGAGTGGGTATACTATTCATAACACCTCAAGGTCATACTATCCCAAAGTCATACAGATTGAGTTTTCCTTGCACCAATAACACAACAGAATATGAAGCATTGGTTATAAGATTTAAAATGACTATAAAATGTAACATCACACAGTTACATGTTTATGGAGATTCTTAGTTGGTAATTAATCAAGTCAATTATGACTACCAAAAAAAAGATGATAAACTAATGCCTTACAAAAAGATGGTCAATGACTTCAAAAATTATTTTGTGGAAATCCCTTTTGAGAAAATTCCAAGGAATGGCAATAAAGCAGCAAATGCCATGGCTAAAATTGCTTATTTTCTCCAAACATAGGAAAATCACGATCATTACGAATTCTTGGTGGAAGAACTATTTTACTTCGCCCAAGACTGTTTTGATACCGAAATCATGGATCTATCACCTAGTCGAACCTGATTCCTCCCGCTATGGCCAAATCTATACATACTTGAAAGATAACACACTTCCTCCCAACCTATCAAGGAATCAAAAGCGAAATTCATTCGATAATCTATTCATTACACTATTGTCACGGATACACTTTATAGATGAGGTCTGGATGGTACTCTCCTCAGGTGTCTTGAACATGAAGAATTTAAGAAGGTCCCGAAAGAAGTTCATAATGGTATTTGTAGCACTCAGTCAAGTGGTCTTACTCTCTTAAAGAAACTCATATGATTTGGCTATTATTGGCCAACTATGGAAAGAGATTCTCTTCAATTTGCTAAGAAGTGCAAGCAATGTCAAATACATGGTAATCTCATACATGCACCATCTCAAGAGGTTCATACTCTAGCAACATCTTGGCCTATTCGTCAATGGGGTCTTGATCTAGTAGAAAAAAATCATCCTCCTTCCAATGGTCACAAATTCATCCTGATAGCTACATAATACTTCACAAAGTGGATTGAAGTGACACCTCTCACAGATGTCATAGGGAAACAAATTGCTTATTTTATCCTAAATTACATTATTTGTCACTATGGCATCCCCATATCCATCATCATCGATAATGTGCGACCATTCAAGAATTAGTATGTACAAGAACTTTGTGAAAGATTTTAGATCCAACATAAATTCTCCACGCCATAACATCCTTAGGGAAATGGTTAGGTTGAAGCCTCCAATAAAACAATTTTGAAAATCTTGAAAAAAGACAGTTAATAACGTTGGTCGAGATTGGCATTTTCAACTGAATCCTTCTCTATGGGCATATCGTACTAGTATTTGCGCACCCACAGGTGCTACACCATACTCCCTTATTTATGGATCTGAAGCAATATTTCCTTTCGAAGTGGAAATACCTTCCCTACATGTATTACTCAAGGGTCTCATTCCAGAGGAAGAACAATGAGTGTCTAGGCTATAGGAACTAGAGTTGTTGCAAGAATGTCACCAAAAAACCTTTGATCACTCGAGAGAATACCAGTAAATGATGTCATGAAGCTACAATCACAAGGTTAGGCTTAGGGCATTTCAAGTTGGTGACCTAGTGCTAAAAGAAAATCCACACAACCAACAAGATTGTGAAAAGAAAGGGAAGTTTGAATCAAACTAGTTGGGTCCTTTTGTCATCATAGTTGCATATGGATTTGATGCTTACCGGTTATCAACACCTAAAGGAGATCCACTTGAGGAACCTATCAATAGTATCCACCTTGAGAAGTTAGACACATAAGTTATCCAATACATGAAAACGTGAAAAAAGCAACAAAAAAAAAAAAGAAGTGAAAAATAAAATCAAATATGAGAAAAAGTGCAATAAAAAACAAATAGTGAAAACTTGGAAACAGACGTTATTTTTCAACTGGCTCTTTCATCTATTAGATCGAGCATATTTAAACTTGCATCCATCTATTGTCATTATTCATATCCATAATAAAGTTTCTTGTGCATAATCAGACATCATATGCAAATTCTCACCATGGTTTGGATCATTATATATACCCAAAATAAAGGTTTGTTATTGGACTGCGGGCAAAATCTTGAACCTAGCTGGCTTCGACTCTCTGTGCATAGGACCTTTCCCATCTCTTTGGGGGCACATTGTGGAAGTAGAGACCCCTGTAGTAATCAACCTTTCCTAAATGATATATGAGATCCCTCATGGTATCCCTAGTTAGTCCCTGAGCGACTATTTGCTATAAGGTTTGTATCTGTAGACGTATAAAAATGACCATATTCCTAAATGAATATTTTATGTTCATTTCTCTATTTAATTAAATCCAATTTAATTAAATTACCCACATTCCTCTATTTAATTAAGTAAAATTACTCAATTAAATTCTCTATACCCATTTAATGAATAAATCATTTTATTCAATTAAATCCCCCGTATCCACTTTTAATTAAATTCAAATTTAATTAAATAGTTATCCTAAATTAAATAAATCTAATTTATTTAATTTTCCCAAATTGCAACCAAATTGAATTAAATTAACTTTATTTCAATTAAATCCTATTATCCCTCCATCCACTTGCATTCTCCTACATCTCTCACTTGCCTTCCTAAACCCCTTCCTAATTTCTTCTAGACCCTTCTAATCACTTCTAAATTAACTTAACCCATCTTCTAAACTTTGTCACTTCCCTAAGCAAGGGGAGGTCACTTCTCAAAACCTTAAAGTCTTTGATAACCATTAAAGGCTTCAAATCTTCAACCACTTAATATCCCCAAAGTCTCCCAAACTATTAATGGTTAATTCAACCCTCTTACATGGTTAGAGACTTTTTGCCTAACTTAACCTTCATCCAATCCAAGGGTCTTATCAAGCCTTTAATGCTTTGACCATGATTATCTCTTAATCATTTGCACAAGAGTTTATCCTTGGATTAACTCTTAATCCAATGGGTAATCTTAACTTAGGCTTAACCCTTACCCTCTAGATAACCATAAGGTCTTCTCAGGTATTTAATGCCTCCAACCCCTTCTCTCAACCCAACCCTATGTTGACATTTGTCACCATTTCATTGGTGCAAATTGCAAACATGGATTCCCAACTTTCAAACTTAGCCCTTGATTAACTCTTTCAATCCTGGCCATCCATTGCCCTATTTTTGCTATAAATAGAGCTCTCATTCCTCTATTTTATGATCCAAGTTTGTAGTATCATACTTATGCTCAAATACATTCAAGCTTTCATATCATTTTTATGCTCATCATTTTAGCCTCTCTTTAAATAGGAATTAATCTAAATATGCATGTTTAGAGTACTTTCTTTATCATTAGCTTAAATCATTAACTAATATAGTATGCTAGGATAGTATTTATACTAACCTTGTCATCTTATAGTTAGTTTATTGCATTTCTAGAATCATGCATAGCTTAGGATGCATCTTATATTAAAACCAACAAAAAACATCCCTTGTTCTTGCATTTGCCATCCCTAAACCATTTTGCTCAGTGATCTGAGAGCAAAAACATTGGTTTGAGGGACCGTGTAAGATAGAGAACCATGGGACCAACCTTGGGAAGCTGAGTGATACTTCATTACTCCATAGCTTGCACCAAGAAGTCCCGTGAGTGTGTGAGCAAGGCTCCATAGAGCTCCATTTTTCACATATTGAGTTCTATCGACCCACTTTTCCCGCATACATTTCTGGTGTCCACCGTGGGGCCTTACCCCATATATCAAATCGGTTTTTGAATTTAACCACTTTTGCAGGCACGCGGGAAAAATGAATTAACGCGTTAAGTCAACTGTTTAGCGCATCTGATTAACAGCCTAGCGCATTCGATTCACTGTTCAGCGCGTGGAGTCCATCATCTAGCGCATGAAGTCCATATATTAGTGCATGAATCTCACTAATCTTTTCCTATAGGTCTCAACGCGAAAAAAATAGAGCAACGCTTTCGGCGCACAGAGTAGCGCATCCCGAAAATAGTATAGCACGTTGAAACTTTCTTTTAGTGTATCACTGTTATATTATAGCGCGTACAGTTTGTTCTGTGGCGCATCACAGACTGAAAAAAAAAAAAAAAAAAAAATTGTAACCGAAAGTTAAAAATTAGACTTGTGGAAGTCCACCAAATCATCTAACACTTTTTTTTCTGGTTTTCTTGCAGGATTCTAACAAATTTGTTGCAGAAAGGAGCTTAAATCTTAGAATATTTAGATGGTTAGGATTTTCACTAACTTAGTTAAGTTAGTTTAAATTTTTGAACGTCTTTTATTCTTAAAATTGAACTCACTTATTTCTTTTGGGCTATAAAAAGAACCACTATCGAAAATTTTCTTGTTTTTATAGGAGAAAAACTTTATTTTAGGCTCTAAAACGAACAATACAAACTTTCCTTTTTTTTGCAAAAGTAGATATAAAAAGAACCTCACCATCCTTTGGTGTATAAAAGGATTCATTTTCAAATTTTGCAAAGAAAAGAACCTCACTTATGAAGTTTCGTTACAATCAAAAGAGGGAAGTTATTCCCCTTTTTCGATTTTCTTTTGTTGACCATATCGAAAATTTTGCTTTGTTGACCAGATTCCATATCGAAAATTTTGCTTTGTTGACCAGATTCCTTCACTAGATTAAATAATCATTGCTTTGAGGAACTAAAAAGAACACCATGCTTTTTTTTGGAGCAACACCTCTAAGTAGAGATTAGCAAATCACTGAATTGCATGCTTAAAAAGAACTTTGATTGCCTTGTCTTGAAAGTGGAAGGTATATGCTCTCCCCTTAACTGGGTGATCAAAAAGCCAAACCACTCTTAAGCTTTCTGTATTTCAAGCATAAAACCTTTAGCAGGCCTGCCTTCCCGAGGAGTTGGAATCAACTCTTAAAGCCATTTATGGCCGGTGTGAAGGGAACGACCTAAGTGGGGAACGACTTTGACGCCAATAATTCCAACCCACTATAATCAAACGTGGAAAGTGATGAAAGTCCTTTTCAACGGTTGCGAGCAGCGATTAGCCTTCCCCCGGTATCCTTGAGATATGTAAAGCCTTTGTTCTAAAGGTTGGGAAACCTCCTAAGGGAGTTTATCACTGACGACTGAACGAGAAGCTTGATTACGAACCATAGAAATAGAAGCTTTGAACCGAGTCAGTAACCAGACATTTATAACACCATAGTGTAAGGGTGGGGAAGAATCCGCCCCCAAGATTACTCACCATATATCTCCCAAGATAACTACTCAACTATGAAGCGAGTCACTTTGAGTTAATTTCTAGCAAAAGGCAAAAAAATGGGCACCCTCTAGGGGGTGACACGGCTGTTTGAGCTGACGGAGTATCGAGACTAGTGGGCTATGATGTTATTTATGACCTTTGAATAAAGAGTCTTTCTGAAGTGTATTATTAGTATCCAAACTTGTTAAAACATTGAGGATTTGAACACATCCTCGCAGAACATACACTTTTTGTTAGATTAGGCAAAATGGTTGTACTTTTTGTGCCGTGCTTGCATTTACTACTTCAGATAATCATCCATCAAAACTGAAAAATTCACAACAAAAATCCAAAATTTACAAAAAAAACCATCCAAAGGAAAAATCAGGGTAGTTTAGCGCATAAGAGCAACTTCTTAGTGCGTGAGGTACTTTTGTTAGTGCATCCAACCATCAAGTTAGCGCGTTGGTTCCAAACAGTAGCATTTTATCCCAAAATCAAACCAGTGTTGAAGCATTTAGCGCATCAGTGAAACAGTCTAGCGCATGGAAGCATCAGCTTAGCGCGTGAAACCAAACATTAGCGCATCAGGTTCAAAAGTTAGCGCGTTACAGGCCCAGGCTAGCGCATGACTTTTTAAACAGATAGAAACAATTTTTGAACAGTCAAAACTTTAACACGTGTCTCGGGGCAGCCTAGCGCGTGTGGTCATTATTTCAGTGCATGGAGTAATTTCAATAGTGCATATAGTCCCTGTTTTAGCGCGTGATCAAAAACATAGAGACAGAGGGAAAAACAGTGAAGAATTTTAAAATTTTTGAAAACATTTTCAAAAGCCTCTCATTATCAAACGACATTTTTCACCAAAACGGAGTAGCAAAAATAAACCGTTAAAAACTATGTCTTGAGCTAAATTTGTGTCAAAACAAACGTTGTAAAAATCCTAAACTAATCGCACGATAAAACGTATCTATCTTATCATAATCCGGAAACCTCATCATCAGTATCAACATAATCCTTTACCATCTTACGGATTTCATCTCAAAAACACTTGTTTAAAATTTTCAAGTTGTCAAATCAAGTCTCCATATCAGGAGGCTTTTATCCATATCATTTGACACGCTTTGTCGTGAAGGGGCATCTAAACCTTCACTTTGATAGAGTAAGATTTGAAATTTTCCAAACAAGATCAACTGAATCCCAACAAATCAAAGGAAACCATTGATCACTCATGCATGACTAATCCCCATATTCTGGGAAGAAAGAACCTCTATCGTAACATCACGTTGAAGAAACAACAACCTAGTTTTTCCAAGTTCATCAAGAGAAATAAGTTTTTATACATCAATCGTCAACTCTTCAAATCTCATCGGGTATTCCTTCATCACGTCAAACGTTATATCCAAAACAAATCCAACGAATTTGACAAAGAACCCTTAAAAACAAGAGCATACTGTCAAAAGTCTGCTTTTAATCAAATCATAAATCACGGAGGAAAGATCAATCCAGCATTCTTGCCCGACGAGTGTATCACTTATAACACATCTCGACCAGAACCACCCACCCTTGAGCAACATATCAACGAGAATTTTGTCCCCCTTGTCATAGAAAGTTTTTACTAAAATGCCTGTTACCCGCTCTCAAAGAAACCAATAAAGCGAGACACACGTAGAGTCTAGTATGAATCGAAGATTGTCAAATCCTTTTGAAGTTCCACACTTAGAAGAGACTGAAATTTTTGAAGTGCTTCCTCAGGAATGTTAGGAAAACCCTTCATTCCAAAAATTTCTAGAAAGGCTTATGGAAAATAATAAAGAAAAGTATCTGCTCATGCTCACAAGTAAAGGCATTAAACTTCCCGAAGATTTAGATACAAACATCTTTAGAACCGGATCTCGACAATATGCATATCAAGAACAACAAAGAGAAGAAGAAACTCATAACCTTGAACAACACATACCTGAGCAACATATTCCAGAACAATGCATACCAGAAATGCGTATACCCGAGCTAGAAACTCCACAACAAAATATACCATTTAACACACCTTTTCAGCTAAGAACTAATGCAAGGGAAGAACTCTTCCCTCGACAAGACAATATACCTTTGGCTGATCCTACTCAACAAATGCAAATATTACAACGATAAATACATGACATGCAACAAGGGACAATAGTGCGGTACTCTTTAAATGAAATCTGTCCTTATCCATTTGACAGAAGATTGAAAATGGTGCCTTTTCCTCCAAACTCAGACGTTCCCAAATTTGATAAATATGATGGGAAAAGTGATCCCCGAGATCATGTTCGAGAATTTTGCACAATGAGTCTTGAATTTTCTCATGATGACACCTATCTGATGAGGTTATTCCCCAGAAGCTTGGGAGGGAAAACAATGGAATGGTTATCCAAAATTACACCACCTGTTAGATCATTTGATGAATTGGTTAACAAATTCATAACCCAATACTCCTATAACATCCAACATGCCATAACCATGCTAGATGTTTGCAACACCAAATAAAAGAACAATGAAACATTCATGATATTCCTTCAACGCTAGCGACATATGGTCTCCAGATATCCTCGAGATATTCCTGAAAAGGAGAAAATGGAAATCTTCATTGACAATCTGAATGGTGAAATGAGTTACAGGCTAAAACTTCAATGCATACCATCTTTCGCTAAATTGATTGAAAATGGCATTCAAGTAGAGGAAGCATGTGCCAAAAAGGGAACACTCAAATTCTACAAGGAAGGAACAAACTCATCAAACTACAATAACCAGAACAACAACAACTTGGACAAGTCTTTATTCTGGACTCAAAACAAAAACAAAGGCAACAATGAAACGCATGATCCGAAATCTAAGCAACCAGTGCTCGCATTATCCGGAAATTCTCAGGCTACGAAAAATCCTAAAAGTACTAATCCAAATGCTAACACATATGCACCAAACACTGATCAAGGACAACTCAACACAAACAACAACAATGATACTCAAAGCAAAAACATGAATCCAGGACCTGACAACAATTCCCGCGACAACACTAACAATTTCCAAAAGCGTGTTTTCACACCACTGGGACAATCACTAAAATCAGCATTCAGAGAACTTATTGCAAACAAGATTCTTTCTTTGCCTCCAATCAACAACTATGAACCCCAAATCAAACCACCTTGGTGGAATGATTCACACTATTGTGATTACCATCGTAACAAGGGTCATCGGACAAATAATTGCATGAGATTGAAACACATGGTGCAAGATATGATTGATAGAGGCGACTTAACGGTAGATGGTCTCAAAACAAATAGTGATCACGGAGCCTTTAAAAATCCTCTCCCAAATTATAACAAAGATGGAGCTTCAACCTTGGATGATACATGCGGAGCTCGTATCAACCATATCTACAACAACACCATAAATCACATATCAGCTGACGATCATCAAGTAAATGTCATCACCATCCGAGATCAGCGTAATCATGAATCTATCAATGTAACAACCCAAACTAAAAAATATGTCTTAAAAGGACATACGTCACCTGCAACTACTACACCAAAAATCCAATATGACTTGGTTAGCCAACTACACAAAACTCCAGCTCAGATATCTATACTAGAATTGCTGAAACTATCACTGAAGCACAAAGACATATTGGAACAAGCACTATTGGAAACCAATGTACCTCAAAATTTGGATACAGATAAATTTCAAGCCATGGTCGCCCATATGACAGGACATCATAACCTCACCTTCTTCGAGCATGACAATACTTCCTTAATCCATCCGCATAACACTCCTCTCCATATCGAAGTCATTGTTTGCAAACACCAAGTAAAATGAGTCTTAATAGATGGAGGAGCCGGACTTAATATATGTACTTTAAAGCTTATCCGTGCATTAGGCTTTTCAGAAGAATCTATTGATCCTTGTAAGAAGATTACCATAAAGGCATATGATGATGAGGAAAGATCCTCTAAAGGAACTGTGATGTTACCCATTCAAGTAGGACCAGTGCAAAAAGATACTATGTGTCAGGTCTTAGACATAGATCTCACCTACAATATTTTGTTAGGGCGACCCTGGATACATGAAATGCAAGCAGTACCTTCTACGTATCACCAGTGTGTCAAATTTCCTTATGACGGATAAGAAATCTCCATATCTGCTAATCACAATCCATTTCAACATTGCAACGCAATGGGGGCAGCCCAAGATAGTTTGGTTCCTCATAATAGAGAAAAGCAGTGATCTTCAACATCAGATCTCCAAACAGCAAAGCCCAACTCCTTATTTGGCGATTTCAAACAGAAAATGCAAATCAAAGACCAAGGCATAGGAGAATACTCTTTGGAGCCCTTATGTTTGGCCAAATTGCCAACATCACCTAGATCTCATGGATTGCCTACTACATCAACACATCTAGTCACTCAGCCCATCACCAAATTTGAAGGTAACAGAGCAACTACTCTAGACATTGTTCTACCAACACACCTATATGGAAAAGGATACTTGATCATGTAGCAAATGGGATATGACGGTAAAGGACCTATTGGGAAATGCAGAGGAGGAGTCACTGAACCCATAGATCTTCCTTCACAACCCAGTAGAAACAAAGTAGGATTTAGTTGTAAGCTCAATGGAAAGTAAAGAAGAAGTACAAAGAAGAATCTTGGTAGAAAACACTCTTTGAATCAGTAGAAACAATCCGTAAGGCACGGGAACGTCAAGACCAGAAGTTACATCAGGGAAATATTCTAAGCCACAAAAGGGCCATATCGGCAGCAGTAGCTCATGTTCAGAATCCACTATTTCAAGAACCAATAAAATCATCTCCAGATACCTTTATTTCTCCCCAAAGAGGCACAGTCTATGAACAAATACAGAAAGTAGAAGCCAGATCTAACACAGAATCAACAAAAACTATCAAAATGGTATCCATCATCAAAGATTTGTTTTCACCATACAACATACCAGTTTACAACACTGATAGAATCTGGGATGAGGCCTCTGAGACAGATTCCAATGAATATGAATGGGGTACCTTCTCCAATGCTACTACAGATATCCCTAATGATACTGATTCCATATCTCTTTCTCAAGAAGAACATAATGCAGAAGATAGACCTCTTGAATTTGGACCACAAAATATCTATGACGCCAAGGAAAGCGAACAAAAACATTATGAACAAGTCTATATGGAAGATAATACCATCGAAGACCTCGATGAAATCTTGGACTTCTTTAAAACCAAGAACAATCATGATGAAAACTCTGTCCTAACACTTACAGTAGCAGAACTTGATCCACCTAACGATTCCTTACCGCTTGTCTTTCCTGACCTCATCGACTGGGATGAACCTGAAATCCATGATATACCAATTTTCCCAGATGATGAATCTATTATCCATTACCTATGTACCATAAATCCAGAAACAGGCTCTACCAGTGAACATAGTAATGATGTCTGCAAACCAGGAAATGCCAAGTCTCTCAGTCGCAAAAATGAACCAAGTAAAAGATCTGATGCTGAAAACCAAACAATGGCAGCTCTAGATCACAAAAAAGTAAAAATAAAGGACGCATCTGAGGGTGAAAACCTTTTTAAGGCACCTAACGATGGGAGACTTGACACTCTTCCTAAGCACTTTCATGAGCGATCACCCATATTGATTGAGCCCACTCAATCAATCAATATTGGTACCACAAAAGCAGTCAGAAACCTACACCTTGCAGAATCTCTGATAGAGGAAGAAAGATCAGCCTTCATCATTTTTTTTAAAGAACAACAAATTAACTTTGTTTGGTCATATGTTGATATGCCCGGAGTCGATCTACACTTGATCATGCATCACTTGTCCATCTCTTCAGGAGTTAAACCAGTCAAGCAAAAGCTACAAAAGATGAATCCACAGGTGGCACTCATGGTCAAAACTGAACTAAAGAAACTATTAGACGTCGGATTCATCCGACCCATTGACTATGCAGAATGGATTTCCAACATCATGCCAGTATCAAAACCAGATGGTAGTATTAGAATATGCACTGACTTCAGAGACGTCAACAAAGCTTGTCCAAAAGATGACTTTCCTCTGCCCAGTATCGACATAATTGTAGATCTCACAGTAGGCCATGCAATGATCTCACTAATGGACGATTTCTCAGGCGATAATCAAATCAAAATAGCCCCAGAAGATCAAGATAAAACTGTGTTCACCTGTCCTTGGGGAACGTACTGTTGGAATGTTATGCCTTTTGGCTTAAAGAATGCAGGGGCCACTTATCAAAGAGCAATGACAACAATATTCCATGACATGATGCATACCTTCATGGAAGACTATGTGGATGATTTACTAGCTAAATCCTTCACCCGAGCAGAACATCTCAGCATCCTAACAAGATCTTTGATCGATTGGAGAAATTCCAAGTTAGGCTCAACCCTATGAAGTGTGTCGTCGAGGTTACATCAGGCAAGTTACTAGGCTATATAGTCTCAGCTAAAGGTATTGAGGTAGATCCAGCAAAGGTACAAGCCATTATGGACATGCCACCACCAAAGAATATCAGTCAACTCAGGTCTCTACAAGGATGACTTCAATCAATTAGGCGGTTTATCGCTCAGTTAGCAGATAAAAGTCTACCATTTAACCATTTACTACACAAAAATGTACCATTCAGATGGGAAACCAAGTGTGTAGAATCTTTTTATCAAATCAAATAGTACCTAATGAATCCACCAGTTCTAATACCACCAGTCGCAGGAAAGCCACTTATCCTATATATCTCAACAACAGATATATCACTAGGGGCACTATTGGCACAAGAAGATCAACAAGGAAAGGAACGAGCCATATATTATATCAGTAGGACATTGAATGGCTATGAACTCAACTATCCATTCATTGAAAAGGCTTGCTTAATAGTGGTCTTCGCATCTCAGAAGTTTCGACATTATATGCTAGCACACACCATTAAGCTAGTCGCAAAAATTGATCCTCTCAAATATCTACTCAGCAAGGCAGCTCTTACAGGTCGATTGGCTAAATGGGTCATGTTTCTCAGTGAATTTGACATTCAATACATAGAAAGATGAGCCATCAAAGGACAAGCAATTGCAGATCAGCTGGCTGAAGCACCACTACCAAGAAAACAAACCATGGAGATTGAATTTCCAAACTGGGACGTTCTTGCTCTTTCTACCAAACAATGAACCCTATACTTTGATGGATCCTACACACAACATGGTTCAGGTGCTGGCATTCTATTCATCACTCCTGAAGGACACACTATACCAAGATCATATAGGCTTATGTTTCCATGCACAAATAATGTGGCTGAATATGAGGCATTGGTTATAGGCATCAAAATGGCCATAGAACGGAAAATCATAGAGTTAAAGGTCTATGGAGACTCACAACTAGTCGTCCATCAAATCAACAATGACTATCAGACAAAGGATGACAAGCTACTACTCTACAAGTAAATGGTGGATGACTTCAAACAGTATTTTGTGCACATCACCTTCAAGAAAATACCAAGGTTGAACAACAAAGCAGCCGATGCAATGGCTACAATCGCTTCATTACTACAAATTCCAGAGCAACAGAGTCGTTACGAATTCCTAGTAAAGCAACTGTTCTCCCCAGCCTATGACCACTCTGAATCCCATGTTATCTATGCCTTGACTGATTCAGATTCTCTGTTATATGGACCAATATACAACTACCTCAAGAACAATATCTTACCAATTGACCAATCCCGTAACCAAAAACGTAACTTTATCCGACAAGCTGCCCGTTACACCCTTACCACTGATACCTTGTATCGTCAAGGTCTAGATGGTACTCTTCTTCGTTGTCTTGATCGTAATGATTCTGATTTCGCTTTGCATGAGCTTCACGAAGGTATTTGTGGCACACATTCAAGTGGTACTACTCTTGCTAAAAAACTTCTAAGGATGGGATACTACTGGCCTACAATGGAGAAAGATTCATACCAATTTGCCAAGAAATGTCCTAAATGCCAGATCCATGGCAATCTGATACATGCACCAACACAGGAACTGCAACCATTTACAACATCCTAGCCCTTTTGTCAATGGGGACTAGACTTAGTTGGAAAAATTCATCCTTCATCTTAAAATGGACACAATTTTATTATAACAGTAACAAAATACTTTACCAAATGGATAGAAGCAGTCCCCATGACCACGGTGACTGGGAAACAAATTGCCTCTTTTATCCTCAATTATCTAATCTGCAGATATGGTATTCCAAGTTCAATCATCACAGATAATGGATGACCTTTCAAAAACCAGGATGTACAAGAACTATGTGAAAAATTCAAAATCCAACATCGGTTCTCTACACCATACTACCCAGAGGGAAATGGACAAGCAGAAGCATCTAACAAGACAATACTGAAAATCCTAAAGAAAACAGTGAATGATGTCGGCAAAGATTGGCACGTCCAACTCAATCCAACACTTTGGGCATACAGAACCAGCATCTGCACACCTACAGGAGCAACACCATACTCATTGGTATATGGATCATAAGCCATTTTACCACTGGAAGTAGAAATCCCATCTCTCAGAGTCTCTTTGAAAGGTTTAATCCCCGATGAAGAGTATCTAGTTAACCGACTGCAAGAACTTGAACTATTAGATGAAAGATGCCAGCATGCTTACACTCATCTCAAAGCATATCAACAACGCATGTGCAAGAGCTACAATCACAAGGTCATCCCTCGCAACTTCAAAGTTGGTGACCTAGTCCTCAAACAAAATCCAAGAAATCAGCAAGATCGAGAAAAGAAAGGGAAATTTGAACCTAATTGGTTGGGTCCCTATGTCATCATATCAGTCTATGGATCAGGTGCATATCAGCTAACAACTTCAGAAGGCGATGTGCTCAACGAACCAACTAACAACATCCATCTAAAGAATTAATACACTTAAGTAGCCTAGTGCACGGAAAAAAGCCAAAACAAGTTAAAAAAAAATCAAAAAATCAAAAAATCAAAAAATCCAGAAAAAGAAAAAACACAAAGTACAATAAAAACAAATGGTGAAAACCTGGTAAACATGCACTCTTGTGAAAGAATGGCTCCTCTATCTATCTCCATACCATTTTATCCTTAACAACACTATCGGCCATCGCCTGACACTTAGCACATATCCATTCAGGACATACTTAGCGTAGTCACTATCCTGAGTTATCCATATATATCCTCTTACCACATTCCACCATGGCTTGGAAATAACTGTACATATTCACATCAAGAGGCACCCTCAGCTAGGGGCATTAAAATCGTCAAAACTTGCGAACATTCAAGATGTCAAAACTAGAAGCAAAACTCAGAAGCAAGACATCCAACAACCAAAACTACGCTTCATCGCAAAACAAAACAAAACAATCATCATAGAAATACCAAGGATGGATGATTTTTTGAAGTATTGAATGTTGCATTATCGCATAAAAATCTTGACTATTTTTGCATTTTGAAATTTTTTAAACAAAAATTATTGGATTCTCTTCTTTTTCTCACTAAATGCTTCAAAGCTAGAGAACATGGGGAACTTCCAATATATTCTTAGTCTTCTATTTGGGACGCAATCATTTGTACTGTGTGAATACTTACCTCGAGACGTGATACATCAAATATCACTGAAGGCATGATTCCACTTCATGCATACAAATGATTTAATCTTGTCTATTTATGCAATCTGCACTTAGGTCGTCCTGGTTCAATTATACCTTGACGCTTGTGCTATCTTGCAAAATCAAAAACATCATGTAAATTTTTCTCAGGTCATCATGGTTTAATTATACCATTATGCTTGTATAAATTTTCAACATATCCTAAACAAATCAATGCTCAATGATGATACCTACAAAGAAAGCAAATAACATATGGTTGTATCGGGATGACAAATGCAGAATGAGGATGCTCCAAAAACATAGTTGCATATCATTTTACAATCATTTTAACATAGTTACAATCATTTTAAATTAGTTACATATCATTATCATACATCTCACAAGATACATTTCACAGCATATAAAATCATACATCTCATTTTCAAGATACATCTCACAAACATATTAACAGCATACATCCTGCATCATACATTATATCATTTTTTTAATCATTGCATCATCATCACATAAACGAAAAGAACACATAAACACATCCATCCATATAAACACACCACATGATCAAAGATAATGATGCCGTATATATATATCTCCAAAAATGATCAAAATGTACAAAATATATCATCTCTGTGTCCAGTACAAAGAATACAAAAATGATCAAAAATACATCAGAGACCACGTCTCTCAAGTATGGCTATCCCTTGACGGAGATGGTCTGGCTCCAGATGTCCCCACCCCTAGATCTCCAGGGGGGTCCTGTCTCAATGGCCCTGTCACACCTTGGCTCTCGGACCGCGACCTAGTATCTCAAGATCAACTGGATCTTGACTATGTGAAGCTCTGTACTCGACAATCCCTAGGTACTGCAGCCTCATAATGTCGCCGATAGTACTCCGCCTCCCGAGCTCTCAATGATAGCTCTCTCAGGGTGTCTCTCATCGGACCACCCGCTGCTGCTCTTTGCACACTAGCTGCAAGCTCCTCTGCTCTATCTCTGTGTCCCGCTCAGTGGTCAACTGTGCAATCTGCCGCTGATATGTCAAAACCTGTGCCTGCAACTGTTGTACAGTCACCTGCAGGATCCGAATCTGAGCATCCTCAATATGAGTAGGGACCCGAAACCATAGCGGTACCTGTGTAGGGGCATCCCCTCTAACTCTACCTATCCTCAGTGCTGGAGGTGGGAGCACATCTATCCTCCTCCTCTACGTTGGTCGCCTTGCCTCATCAGTACCCCCCACTGCAGCTAGCACCTCCCCCACCCTCCCCTCTCCACCGACTCCAATAGCTAAATCGCCTCTCCCCCTGTCTATCACCGCCTGTCTAACTGCTCTCTCCACACCTCTCTCTCCTCTCCTCCCTCTAACTCCTCTCCCTCATCATCCTCCTCCATCATCTCCATCATGCTCATCATCTCCCTCTCCCTCCTCATCATCATCATCGAATGCTGGCCGCATCTCTTGGGGATCAGATATCCTGGCTACCGCCCGTGCAGCAAACAATCTCGCAAACTCATCCGTCATGCCCGCGTCCAAAATCTCCGAGGCATAATCCCATATCTGACCCGCCAAACTCACAAAATCCTCCACCGCCACCGCGCTATCAATGGTCGGGCCCCAATCTGATACGTCCTACCTCTGCCGTGCATATAAGCAAGCCCCTTGAGGTATACCCTGCTGTTGACCAAACCGTCTCAAAACTCTGGCCACCACAAACCTCTCAATCACAATGGGGTCCTCCCAATCAGGTATCTCATCATAAAAACATAGGGCATCTCTAGCCCGTCCTCCACCCACACCTCACACCCTGTATACGGTCGCCATGTGACCATATCAATGTCATCCAACACTCTCCTCCAATGCTCTAGTTTGCCCAGCTTCTGCTGGACAACTAGACCCCTATATCCATAAGCATATGCACATCCCACGGGCCTATCTCTGTTTGCTAATGGCCTAGCAGCCGGAATGTGCTCCCAGCACCATACCTATAACAATGTCACACCAGCTGATAAACTGTCGTAACCGAGGTATACCACCTCATGCAGGTCCTTGTATAGATGGGCTAGCATGGCCAATCCCCATGCGAACCTATGGCCTTGTGTAACCATCTCCTCTAAAACCAGCCCCCATCCCACCGAGAATCCCTTTGACCTACGATCCGAACAAAGGAATCCACAAATAAACCCTGCCTGTACTGATGGAAGTGGTGCATAATCCAGGTCTAAGAACTCCTGCCAAGGGATCTCATATCCGCAAACTGTCTCATCAGGAAAAATGCGACGAAGTGCCTCTGTACCAGCCTCCTCTGATTTCTCATATGGTAGTAGTGCACCTACTACTGGTATGCGCAGGATCCTGTAACAGTCCTCTGGTGTGACTGTCATCTCACCTGTGGCAAAATGAAAGGTGTTTGTGTCGCTATGCCACCTCTCTGCAAGTGTTGTAAGTAGCCCCCGGTTCACAGTGAACTGAGACATATCCAATAGGGACGTCAACCCACATCTCTCAATGATATCCAGGTCGGCCTGAGTCAACCGCGGTATCAATGTCCACTGCCTCGAAAATCGCTTCTGCGACTGAACCACACCCAATCGCTCCTGTCAACAAGCAAAACAAATCCAATATCAATTTCCACATCAAAACAATGATATCAAAATCAAACTCACATCAACAACATGAAACAATTTGCTCATCTACATCAAGTTCAAAATCCTATGATTTCATATCAACTTGTAAAACAACTCAAGTTATCAAAAACCATATCAAAATTTGTAACACAACTCAAGTCTCCAAAATCACATAAACTTGTAAAACAACTCAAGTTTCCCACCCATATCAGCTTGTAAAACAACTCAAGTTTCCAGCCCATATCAGCTTGTAACACAAATCAGGCTTCATACATTGAACTTGAAACAAGAGTGCAAAAACAAATCATCTTTTGATCAACACAACACATTGATATCTCTGCATAACTTGACATATCGCAAATTAAAACAAGTTATATCGACACTCATATTGGACGAATCAATAAAAACCAAGATAGCAAAACACAACAATTTCACAAATCAACACATCTCGCAAAAAAAATTTTCGGATGCGCTAAAACAGATTCTCGCTGCGCTAAAATCCACCCACGCGCTAGGCTGTTTTACCTACGCACTAATCTATTTACCCTATGCGCTAGACTGACTCTACGTGCTAATATTTTCCCCCCATGCGCCACCCAACTTGCCCTATGCGCTAAAACCTATCTATGCACTAACCTATACCTCACAGACGCTACCTGTTCGACCCTATGCGCTAGGTCTACCCTACGTGCTAAAACCCCTTACCCATGCGAACCCCTGCGACCCCCATGCGCTAGGTCTACCCTACGCGCTACCCTGCTGACCTGACATGCTACCCTACGTTCGGCATGCGTTGTTTTCACTCCCTGCACTAACCTAGACTTTCTATGCGCTATGCTATTTTATTTCAGACGCAGCCCTAAAATTCAGCTTCATGCGCTACCTAAATTTTCGTATGCGCTACTTTGCGACTTTGATGCGCTAAAACGCTAAAACCAAATTTCAAAAATAAAAAAATGACCAAAAACAACCAACTCAAAAATCAAAAAAGGGTCAAAAGTGTTGACTTACTAGTGGTCCATATGCAGCAGGTCTCCGGTACCTCCGAACGCGCTCAAAACGATGCCTGGAATACGGAATAGGCATTTTGACTTCAGACCAAATTCTCTTTCTCCAAAGTCAACAATGCACAAATGAATCAAATTAAAACACTTTTCCCCTTTTATAGGAGGAAAATGAAATTAGGGTTAGCCAACCGGACATGTAATGTGGTCGCGCTCTCCCCTATACCCTACACAATGTACATTATCGGGAGATGAATCAATTTCCACATTTCATATAGACAAAATCCTCCACACCACACACAATTCATCAATTCCAATCAAAAAATTTCAAAATATTGATTCATCTCTCGAGGGGGCATCACGCATCAAATCAAATCTGGGGCACGACTTGCAAACCATAAAAGCGATACAAAAATTTCATTTGATCATAAATCACGATAACGCATCATTTTCTTTGAAATAACATGTGCACACACATCACTTCAAAGAGTGGCAAAATGTAGACATATAAAAATGACCATATTCCTAAATGAATATTTTATGTTCATTTCTCTATTTAATTAAATCCAATTTAATTAAATTACCCACATTCCTCTATTTAATTAAGTAAAATTACTCAATTAAATTCACTATACCCATTTAATGAATAAATCATTTTATTCAATTAAATCCCCCCTATCCATTTTTAATTAAATTCAAATTTAATTAATTAGTTATCCTAAATTAAATAAATCTAATTTATTTAATTTCCCCAAATTGCAACCAAATTGAATTAAATTAACTTTATTTCAATTAAATCCTATTATCCCTCCATCCACTTGCATTCTCCTACATCTCCCACTTGCCTTCCTAAAACCCTTCCTAATTTCTTCTAGACCCTTCTAATCACTTCTAAATTAACTTAACCCATCTTCTAAACTTTGTCACATCCCTAAGCAAGGGGAGGTCACTTCTCAAAACCTTAAAGTCTTTGATAACCATTAAAGGCTTCAAATCTTCAACCACTTAATATCCCCAAAGTCTCCCAAACTATTAATGGTTAATTCAACCCTCTTACATGGTTAGAGACTTTTTGCCTAATTTAACCTTCATCCAACCCAAGGGTCTCATCAAGCCTTTAATGCTTTGACCATTATTATCTCTTAATCATTTGCACAAGAGTTTATCCTTGGATTAACTCTTAATCCAATGGGTAATCTTAACTTAGGCTTAACCCTTACCCTCTAGATAACCATAAGGTCTTCTCAAGCATTTAATGCCTCCAACCCCTTCTCTCAACCCAACCCTATGTTGACATTTGTCACCATTTCATTGGTGCAAATTGCAAACATGGATTCCCAACTTTCAAACTTAGCCCTTGATTAACTCTTTCAATCCTGGCCATCCATTGCCCTATTTTTGCTATAAATAGAGCTCTCATTCCTCCATTTTATGATCCAAGTTTGTAGTATCATACTTATGCTCAAATACATTCAAGCTTTCATATCATTTTTATGCTCATCATTTTAGCCTCTCTTTAAATAGGAATTAATCTAAATATGCATGTTTAGAGTACTTTCTTTATCATTAGCTTAAATCATTAACTAATATAGTATGCTAGGATAGTATTTATACTAACCTTGTCATCTTATAGTTAGTTTATTGCATTTCTAGAATCATGCATAGCTTAGGATGCATCTCATATTAAAACCAACAAAAAACACCCCTCGTTCTTGCATTTGCCATCCCTAAACCATTTTGCTCAGTGATCTGAGAGCAAAAACATTGGTTTGAGGGACTGTGTAAGATAGAGAACCATGGGACCAACCTTGGGAAGCTAAGTGATACTTCATTACTCCATAGCTTGCACCAAGAAGTCCTATGAGTGTGTGAGCAAGGCTCCATAGAGCTCCATTTTTCACATATTGAGTTCTATCGACCCGCTTTTCCTGCATACAGTATCAACTCCTCAACATGACCATACATCTATATCACAGTATCCCTCTTTGCTATCAACGCAACAATCTAAGTCTACATATGTACATGTTCCTGAGCCAACTGGGCCTGTAACTGTGTTACCTGCCCCTATAGTCGTTGTACCAAACTTTGTAGGCCACTAGTCTGTGCCTACTATTGATGGGATGGAAATCTAATAATTATCTATCATGACGACTCCTGTGCCTGCTTTGCCTGATATGCTTGTTGTATCTCTGCCTGGGGTGCCTGCTATGGTGCCTGTTGCATATGTCTTGTCTGTCCCCCTGATTTCCTCCTCTTGACTACCCATTTCTCCTAGTCACCAAGTAGCTCTCTAGGAGGCCTCGAACTGCTAGCTCCATCTCTTCCACCATCTCCTCCATCCCCTCCACCCTCATCACCATCTCTCCTCTGTCTCGGAGCCCTGTGTGGTGGTCGCTCCTCCTCATCATCGAATGCTAGCACTAGCTCATTAGGACATGATAATCTTGGGAATCGACATGCCAAGAAATAATGCACATACACAACAGTCATCGCTCCATCCGTGGTGCCCTATAGATAGTCGCAATCCTGATCCCCAAGTGATAGATACGCTGCACAAGCCTGCTCATAAGAAATAGTAGGCCCCCAATCGACCACATCCCGACGTCTCCGCTTATAATGTGTTGTGCGCTATGGAAACCCTTGTACTTGGCCATACTACCTCAACACTTGGGCAACAATGAAACACTCAATCACAAAGGGAGTGCATCCAATTAGGTATCAAAAAGAAAACACATAAGGAATCTTGAGTGCATCCTCTGGTCGTGGCTCACAATCTCAGTAAAGATTGCAAATTACTGTATCCAAGTCATCCAACACCCATAACCAGTACTCAAGTTTTCCTAGCTTTCATTGAACAACACCACCTGCATAACCATAAATATAGGGTCTCCCAGCTGATTGATCCCTATCTGCCAAGGGGCATGTAACGACCATGTGCTCTCATGACCCAATATGTAATAGTGTGATACTTGTAGATATACTGGTGGCTCCATGATAAACAACCATGTGGAGATCATGATATAAGGGCACAAGCATGCAAGAACCCCATGAGTACTGCATGCCCTCTGTAATCATCTTCTCTAGCAAGTGACCCTAGCCAACCGATAATCCCTTTGACCTATGGTCAGGACAAAGGAATCCAACAATGAACTTGATGCCAAGAGATGTCATACCCGCAAATATGCTCATCATGAAATATCCTCTTCAATGCATATGTACCACCCTACTCGATCACATCATAGATAACAATGTCTCCAACAATAGGAATGTGTAGATTCTTGTAGACATCATCCGACATCACTATCATCTCATTGGTAGGTAGGTAGAAGGTTTTAAGCTCACTATGCCATCTCTCAGCTAGCATGATCAACAAACTTAGGTTAATCATATACCAAGGCATATCTATCAATGAGGATAATCTACATCTGTCAATAATGTCAAGGTCAACCTGTCTAAGATGGGATATCATATTCTAATCATTCTGACACCCAAATGCTAAATTGTCTCATCAAAACATTGAAAATTTGCATGAAAACACTAAAAAACTGGATATGCTACTCGGTGCCATCAAAGCGCTATAGTTTGGTACTAAAACACCAAAATAGTGAAAGTGCTAAAACAATTACTCGACGCACTACAATATCTACCCAGAATGCCAAACAACTCATAATGCTAAAAGACAAACTCAGAATGCTAAAAATAGGACTGAAAACGCTAAAACATGAACTCAAAACACGAATTTATAGCCTAATACCGGAAGCGCTAAATCAGAAAAATCGCACGGTAAAATTTGAAAAACTTGCTAAATATTTCAAAAAATCAAAAAACAAGAGGATTCTGGGTACATACCAGAGGATTGTATGCTGGAGGTCACTCGAAACATTGGACTTGTTCGAATCGGTGGTCATGGTACAAAATCACCATCTTCTCCTTAGAGCTCAAAATTTCAAAGATTAATTTGTGAAAATGAAAGTGAGTGGTAAAATGATTTTCACTTTTACCTTAAAAGGGGGTTAAAAGGGTTAATAAAGTGGGATGCATTTTTCCTATATTTTTTTTTAAAAAAATTAATCAAATATCAGGGTATTATTCAAAGATTTAATCAGGAGATGAATCGTTCATAAAATCCTAGAAATTTTAAAATCTTCAAAAACTCCAAAAAATTTGAAAATTTTCAAAAAATCATAATTTTTTTTTCAAAAATTGCTAAAAAATCCAAAAAATCCAAAAATCTTCTGATTCATGTCCCAAGGGGGCATACACATATTACCACGCAATTATCAAAGTCTTGGGCAACGATTGAATTTTTTTATCAGTATCACCGTTTGGAGCATCGTTATGTGCAGTAAGCAAATTTTTCTTTGAACCAATGTGTTGCCACACGTCACTTCAAAGAGGGGCAAAATGTATACACTAAAAATTGGTCTGGAGATAATTGATTAAATATGAAGTTATTTAATTAATTAAAGTCTTTTATTCCTCTACTATATAAATAAATTTAATAATTTGTTTATATGGTTCATTATTTCTAATTCCTCCCACCTTAATTCATTTCTTCTATGTTCCTAATTAAATAAGCAGGTTTAATTAATTTTTTTATTTAATTATTGATTATAATTAAATTTAAATTTTTAATTTAAATAACCTTTAACCACCTAACCTAACTAGATTCTAACCTAACTCATCCCACCTAACTATGGGTTTAACTTGTTGCCAGTTGACACTTAATTGGTTGGTTTCACTATGTTGTCATTGATGGAAATATGTTATCTACTCCCAGCTTCATGTTTTGGGTTAATTGTGTACTGACAGACACTTCATAAACACTTCACCGACACCGACTCTGACAGGATGGAAGGATTTCTTTTTATCGGCAATGCAAACTGACATGGTTTAGAATAAGGTTATCGGTATTGGAGGCCACCATCTTTTGAATCCGGCATCGAAAATTGTTTTTTGATATTCATGTGTTTATGTTATCTAGCCGACATGTATGTTCATATTGTAATTATCTTTGTAAGCCGACATAAGGCATGATAAATTATATAGGGTATATAGGTCAGTTGGATAGATCATTTTGTGATGTAATGGTATGGATAAAAATATGGATGTTAAGTAATGTGAAATATATCAGAGAGATCATGTATGTGAGGATCTCTATGTAAGGGTTATTCCAGTAAAGGGTTTAGGGTTTCAGACCGAAACAAACAGAGCTTTAGTAGAACTGTATTCAGGCATAGAAGATGTTATCTTTGCAGTTCAATCATTTCTTCAGATTGTAGTCTGTATTTATATGTAGTCAGTGAGGCTACTTTTGTGATTGAGCAGTGTGCTCTAGGATGTAAGCCTTCCTGCAAGTGTAGGCCCCTATATTTTGTAATATCTCTTCATATGGCCACTGGATTGATATTGCAGGTCACAAATCCCATCATGGTTTTTCCTCTTTGAGGTTTTTCACATATAATTATGTGTGTTATGGTGTTCATTTATGTGATTGGCTTATTGGTTTCTTTACTTCTTTCAATTATGTATGTACTGGTATATCGGTTGGTGTATGCATATTTTAATAAGGCTAAAATTATTAATTCTGGTATAACACTGATTCATCCCCCCCCTCTCAATGTTATTGGATTCCAACAATTGGTATCAGAGCCTTGTGCTTCATAGGAAGTTTAACAGCTTGAGGGAGATCCTGAATTTGGAATCCATGGATATGGGTTTGGAAAAGCAACTTGAGATGACACTTGAAGATTATGATGTTGAAAGGATGAAGAACTTAAAGCTACAAGATGAATTGAATTATTCTAAGGAATTCATTCTTGTCCTACAGGAGAGGTTGTCATCTGTTCAAGCTAGGAGGAAGGAACTTTTACAAAATCAAGATGATGAAGAGAAAGATGCACTTAAGGAACAATGTCAGAAGCTGAGTCAAGAGAACATGGTCATGAAAAATGAAATGAAAGCTATAACCATGAGAATGCCTAAAGAGATTGGAGACCGAAAGAAAAAGGAAGAAAATCTTGCTATATCTCTTAAGAACAAATTTGAAGAATGTGGTAGGCTGGTTCATGAGAATGATATGTTGAGAACCAATTTAGTACAATTCCAGAGTAATGAACAAGAGCTTGAGAGACAAATGAAAATTTTAAGAGATGATCTGACTATTTCAAGTGAGTAATAAAGAAAAATTCAAGATTAGTTCAACATAGCTAGATGAATTATTGAAGAGACAAAGGCAGAATGGAGATTCTAGTGGACTTGGATTTGAGCAATGACAAATTTTCGGTACTACTAATGAAGATCTAAACTATAAGGCACTAGTAAGGCAGTTTAATGCTTATAAAATTAATAGTAGATGTTTTATTTGTAATAAATTTGTTCACATGGCTAGGCAATGTAGAAACAGAGCAAATCAGAACCCTGATTCTACTCCCGGTCAATGTTCTAAATGTAATAAGTATGGTCATAAGATAGAAGATTGCAGAATGAATGTTAAATGCTACACGTGTGGAAAATTTGGACATATGGCTAATCAGTGCAGGTCAAGCAATTATACCAGTTTTAGCAAAGCAATTCAAAAGAACAATGTTACATGTTATGCATGTAATGAGGTTGGACATATTGCTAAATTTTGTAGAAGCAGAAATCCACCGGTTGGTAATGGCGGATCAAATGAGAAAGGAAAAGAAAAGGTTAATGAAATATGGAAAGATCATACCTAGAGATGGGTCAGGAAGTCTGAAGAACAATCTGCAGATGGTAATGCACCAATTACTTATCCGATAGAGGAGGTTGCTCCTACACCGATAGGAAACTCATCCGGTAACTGAGGCAGATGCCTTAGGGGTAGGAAAAATTCATGAAGATGCTGCATATACCTTGGGAAGAGGTTCTAGAAGATGTTCCAGATATTGGAGATGCTTATCTGTCATGGAGATATTTTATCAAGATCCGGTATCTTTCACCGGAAGTCACTGATGTCAATGAAAGATTAGGGTTTTTCTTTTTCTTGGAGGATAAAAGGTTGAATATACTTCATTTTTTATCACCTTGCATTCAAAAGTGATTAAAAATGATTAAGGGTGATTCAATGCGATCAAATATCTTCTTGAGCGATTTCACCAACGATTGGAAGAGGTGTTTAGGGTTTTTCACCAGCAGTGATTCACAGGTATTTATCTTTAATCATGGAAGCGGGAACATCATTTGTACGTATCTTTGTTGTGAATCTGACTGTAGTTGAGGTCAAGGACCATCCTAGACTGACTTTCAAGTAATATCTGCATGTGGCTACCTTGGACAATTCAGTTGGTGCTTTTTCCCGTGTCCCGGAAGGAGTTGTGTATGTCGAAGATGTAAGAGCCTACATTCATTGTCACATTGAGGATTTGGAAATATCTGATATCAAGAGCATGTATATGAGTGAGCTAATGGGAGATTCCTAGAAAGATTAAGCCCAAGTACAAACACATTGAGGATTTAGGGTTTACCGACATTCAGGACATTCTGAAATTCAAAGATGAAATTGTTAGGTAGATTTTGAGAAGAGTGCATGGAGAGTTTATCTAGCTAGATAGACCTTATAAGATTACAAAGAAGGCCATCAAGGTGATCATTGGTTTACCGCAGGTTGGGCAACGTCCGAATAAGAAGGTTTCTAATGATCATGTCAACAAGATTACCAGTGTAACTTCGGACAAGCGATCTATGGGAATTAGTACTATCACTGACATAGACATCAGATTTGGTAGCATGGTCATCGGTTACAAGGTAACTCAATCAAATCGATTAAATTATGTTTCTAGCTCCTGTATTTATGCAACTTATAAGATGATGAGAGAAAATGAGAAATTGGATCGATGTGGTTGGATGTTGGATGAACTGTTGATAAACCTAGGAAAGATTAAAGGAGAAAAGAAAGGGACTTTTTGGTATGGTAACCTAATTGTTAGTTTAATTCTATTTTTCATGAATGTGACTCCCGGTTTTGGAAAGAGACATTGGGCATTTGATATCCTAGTAGGGAGGCAACTGAAATAGTCAATTTCTACATTAGGCAGTCAGAGAGATGACAAAGTATGGGGATATTTTAAGGCTTTCCAGAAGGTTATGACATCTAGAGAGAGGGTTCCTAAGAACATTGTTGAGAAATACTCAACTGACATATGCTCATGGTGAAGAAAGATGAAACACTCAGGGAAGCAGTCAAACCCCAGAAGATCTGGATTGAGGAGATGGGATATGAAGTTGATGCACAGATCCTTGATGCTTATGCAAAGATGTTGATTGATGCACCTATAGATGAAGCTGAGAAGCCCTATGGTACTGCTAAGAAGAAGACACAAGAGGTTGAAATTGAGTTCAACCGGAAGAAGAGAGAGAAGTAGGAAGGAAAGGCAAGTAAGTTTGTTGAGAAAATTTCACAGGATATCAAAGCATTGATTGATGATGTCCCAGAGAAAGGCAGGAAGAGAAAAGAACCATAAGTATTCATTGAGCCTATTGTAGCAGAGTCTACATCTAAGGATGACACACCCCTAGCTTTAAAAAGGGTTATAAGGAATAAAACAGAAGTAACCAAGGTAGAGGCTAAAAAGAAACCGGTTAAGAAAGTTACATTCAAGTTACCGACATAGAAGAAAGATCCAAATGTAACATATTCAGCCCCATCCGGTACTGGAAGAAGGAAGAAGAAGGCTGACATTGATCTGACAATTGAATCTGGTAATGTAACTATCATTCCACCAAAAATTTGTGCATAATTAGTTAATGATATTACTAAGGATGGTATGTTAAAGAATGTACAGTTTTATTATGAAAATTTAGAGAATGATGAACAAAGAGAAGTAGAGGAAGCAGAAGCAGTTTTTTTATAAGAAAGCCTTGATAGAAATTGAAAACCAAATACCGATAGAATTGTATGATATGTTAGATGCTAGGAGACTATCAGCAATGCAAGAGGACAAGCATATAAAGATACAAGAGTTGTTATATGTTTGTGTTTCTATTGCACCAGAGGAGATGGATAGGATACCTAAGGTTGCAGATAGGAAAATCTTTAACAACAAACATATAATAACCAGTTTTATGTTAGGGAGAGTAAATGAGATAACCAAGGTGACCCACAAGGCATGGGTTAAGTTCTTTGAAGAGAACCATGGTTTTTATAATCCACTGAAATCTAAGATAGATACTGAAGACATCCTGGTTGAAGGAAAAGGGAAGGGTATTTTGGGTACTTCATCCTCAATTTTGAAAAACATTAAGATAGTGGAAATTAAGCCCCCGATAGATACAAATATACAGACAAATGTTGAGATACTGGCAAATACAAAGAGTGTAAAGGTTGATAATATACATGATACTAATGTTGAGGACAACAGTCCTCCGGATACAAATGTATACGTTGAGGTTAGAGTTCCTAGGGAGGAACCGACAGTTACTGAGACTGCACCAAGTGGCGAAGCCACCGGTGCAAGTGAGGAAACTATAAAGGTTAAATCATCAGAGGAGAAGAAAGGAAAATCCAGTAGGGAATCGGTAATGAGTCTATCATTCTTGTCAATTGACACCTTGCAGATTGAAAAGAAAAGAATAATCAAGATGAGCTCTACTGAACTCACGATGATGGTTGCATAGAAAATGATGAAGGAGGGATCTATGGATAAAGGGATTTTTGATCTGTCTATCACTATTTTGCATAGACTAGTCTCAAAGTGCAAGATTGATAGAGAAGTGAGCCCATACAACAAGCTTAAGATAATTACATAGCACATTTCAAAGGATTTCCAATCCTTGCAGCAGATTTCAAACCGGCAAGCACTGGAGAGGTTCACACGTGCAAAAAGAGCTACATTTGATCAAGTGATTGAGTCTGAGAGGAAGAATATTAATGAAAAGTTGAAATTTATAGACAATTCTTTAAAGTAGTGTACAAATATTTACAGAGTATGTTGTAACACATATGTTCTTACATTTAATTTGGATAGGAAGATTAAAGAATCTCAGGAGAAAATTGCAAGTATAGCCAATTATTTTGATGGATTGAATTCATTGACTACATCCATTGATGGTCAGATTTTGGTTTTGGAAGCCCAAATTTCTGTTCTTAAGAAAGAAAAATACAAAATCATTAGAAGAGAAAGAAGTCTTAGAGGTTTGGTGAGTCCCTAGTTTGATTCACTTAGTGTACATAAGGAGTGTATGTAAGCCCACACCGACAGAGTTAAATGAGAAAGAGTCATTCACCCATATGTTAAATGGACTTGTATCTATTTCCGGCCTTTTCAAATATGGTTGGGATACTTATATCGAGCTATTGGAGAAGACATATCAGGATATTTTTAAATATATTAAGCTCCGGTAAGGTATTTTTGGGATATTCATTGTATAGTCTTTTCATTCTTCATCCCGGTTTTGGATTTTTGGTATTCTTTTTGGAAATTTTGATCACATTGATGTCAAAGAGGGAGTGATATAGATGTGAAAAATAAAAAGGGAGTTGTATACATTAGGGGGAGATATGGAAAACTATAGAAGTATGGAGTATTTTGTATTGATGAATATTCAGCTCAAGGGGAGCAGGTTCTGGATGAAATTGATAGTTGGAAACCATGATCATTTTTCACATGAGTGTTGCCATCAATGCCAAAGGGGGAGATTGTTGGCAATTGAAACTCAATTGGTTGGTTTCACTATGTTGTCATTGATGGCAACATGGTATCTTGTTCTCGCTTCATGTGTTGGGTTAGTTGTGTACCGACAGGGACTTCACAGACACTTCACTGGCACCGACACCAACATCATGGAAGGATTTTTTTTACCGGCAATGCAGGCCGACATGGTTTAGAATAAGGTTATTGGTATTGGAAGCTGACATCTTTTGGATCCAGCATCGAAATTTTTTTTTTGATATTCATGTGTTTATGTTATCTAGCCGACATGTATGTTCATATTGTAATTATCTTTGTAAGCTGACATAAGGCATGATAAATTGTATAGGGTATATAGGTCAGTTGGATAGATCATTTTGTGATGTAATGGTATGGATGAAAATGTGGATGTTAATTAATGTGAAATATATCAGAGAGATCATGTATGCGAGGATATCTATGCAAGGGTTATTTTAGTAAAGGGTTTAGGGTTTCAAACCAGAACAGACAGAGCTTAACCAGAACTGTATTCAAGCATAAAAGATGCTATATTTACGGTTAAATCATTTCTTCAGATTGTAGTCTAGATTTATATGTAGTCAGTGAGGCTCCTTTTGTGATTGAGCAGTGTGCTCTAGGCTGTAAACTTTCCTGGAAGTGAAGGCCCCTATATTTTGTAATATCTCTTCATATGGCCAGTGGATTGATATTGTGGGTCACAAATCCCACTGTGGTTTTTCCTCTTCAAGGTTTTCCACATATAATTTTGTGTGTTATGGTGTTCATTTATGTGATTGGCTTATTGGTTTCTTTAATTATTTCAATTATGTATGTATCGGTATACCGGTTGGTGTATGCATGTTTTAATAAGGCTCAAATTGATAATTCTAGTATAAAACTGATTCACCCCCCCCCCTCTCAGTGTTATTGGATTCCAACATAACTAACCCTATCTCCTCCAACTTCCTCATCCTAACCACTTGTGGGTTGGTTAGCCTCTCTTGAGGACACACGGCATCTTTGCCACATGTCCTTCATCTCCTTGGTACTTGCCTTCTTGTTGGCACTTGTTATCCATATTCCTTGACACTTGTCCCTCTAGGGATGACAAATTTCCTATCCTTCAACCTCCTCTCTAAGTCCATTTTCGACCATTGATATCTCCAAATAAAATCTTCACCGTTGATTCATGCCAACTCAACTTTGGCTTTGGAAAATCTATAAATACCTCTTTTCTCAGCCATGAGAGGACCCTTAGCAATCTTAGCAATCTTAAGATCTTAGCAATTTTAGAAATCTTAGCATCATTAGCAATGTTCTCATAGTTCTTAGCATCATTATTAGCATTCTCATAGTTCTTAGCATCATAATTTAGCATATCAATAGAATAATTACATTTTGATAATGACATTCATTGCATTCATAGCATAGTTATCATGATAATTTATAATTGCATATCATCATATAGTTTATATAATTGCATCATTTCCCTCTCGTTTCTTAGGTAGTCATCTTGTGATCATGCATCTGTGAGCCAACATCTAAAACCGCAAGGTCCTTGATAATAGAGAACAATGAGACAATTTGAGGGAGTTATCTAACTTGTAATGTTTCATTGAATGTTGTTTTTGATTTTTAAATGGATTGATACATACATTTTACACCGCATACACATACCAAACCCTAAGGGAGAGGTACAAGCCAATCAACAATCGGTGATCTCCTATTATTCTTCAATATCTTCAAAGCTTCAATTGATAATGAAAATAGTTGATGAAGACTTGATGACTACTTGATTTGATGATTGAAGACTCCACATAACCTATACCTTCACTTCATAAGAGGCTCCTTTAATTACTAAAGTTATTGAATCTTTCAAACGAAGAATGGAAAGGTTTTATATATGAAACCCTAAATTTGGTTTTTATCATAGGCCAACCAAGAAATGATATAATTTTGCACCAAGTCAAATTTAAACATTATAATACCGCCAAAACATGGTCCCTAAATTCAGGGAGAAAAAGTTGGGGCCATGGTGAATCACCGTCGTCTGATCAACTTTTTTCCAAATTTTTAGGGATGTGAGGTATCATGATTATAAAGTCAACCCTAGGTGGATGCAATGATTCAAGGCATTTATATATGTGAAATCGGGACTTGAAGGTCGAAATAGGACATAATTAGGGCTTTAGATTTAATTAAATTGTTTAAAGGGAAATTAAAATGCAAGATGCAACACACTAAGGCGGGTGCTAACCTAAGCGTGGAATTGTACCACCCAATTAAGGGTGTATAATTTACGATGCTACATTTAGCCCCCACTTTAGCGGTCATATTGTATACATTTAAAAATGGTTTGAAGATTGTTAATTAAATACACAGTTATTTGATTAATCCCCCTTCCCAATTAATTGAATTCACAAGAAATTTGATTAATTTCTCTATTCATCTACTAGTAAATAAATCTACATGATTTATTTATATAGTTCATTTCATATCCCCCTTTGATTAATTAATTCTCCCCCCATATAAATCAATTCTTCTAATCCCTAATTAAAATTAACAAACTCAAGTTTGTTGAGATTAATTACCATTTTCCAATTATTTGAATTTCTAAATTCAAATGAGAACATGGCTCCTAACTTTTAATCCCCTAACCTAACCCTGGGTTTAACTAACCCTATCCTATCTTGCACATTCTAACCTCCTTATCCTAACCTCCTATGGTGTGGATATTCTCGTTATATGTGTATGCCTTTATGTTTACCACATTTTTAGCATCACATTAATTAGCGCCCACCGTGGGGTCTAGCCCCTTTGATCTTTAACAAGTTTGCTTGCAGGAAATTTCATCTACAGGTTGATTAGCTCTCTCAGGCTCCCGAATCGCATTCTTGGTCTCTATTGTAGCGTCCCAACATCTCAAATGGCATTTATGGGAGACTTCTCAACTCTATTTTTTATGTTTTTCTCTATTTTAGCATTTTCAGTTTGTACCTTAGCATTTTTGGTATGTTCTGTAGCGTTTCTGGTGTATTTGATAGCATTTTTAGTCGGTTTAATAGCATTTTTGGTGTGCAGAATAGTGTTTCTGGTGTGCAGAGTAGCATTTTGAGTCCATTTGGCAACGTTCTTGGCACATATGATGGCGTTCTTGGTCAATTGGATGGCGTTTTTAGTTTTTTATTGATTTTGCAAATGTTGTATTTTGCATTCCTTATTTATGCTTCTGGACTGTCATTTTTCTGAACCTAATTTGCAGATTGTTTGTTTTGCAGGTACTCATTTCGTTGTGAGAGACTGAAGGCATAAAACATTTTGTCGTCAAAGAATGCAATATAAACTACTAACTTTGTTTGCAACTGCGACATTTTGCACTTATTTTGGTTAAATTAGGCACATAGACTAATTACAATGGAAATGAACAAACATGTCTTATGTGTTTTGATGATAGGCGAGTATTCTCTCACCTTTCTTAGGTGATGAGAAAGCTAGACTCATCTTTTCCTTTCAATAATGCATATCTTTAGTGGGTCTGCCCTCCCAAGGAGCCTATAAGGTCAAAGCCATTAAAGTCGGTGAGAGGGGAACGACCCAAGTGGGAATGACTAATGCCAAGTACCAACCCACTATAAAATAAATGTGATTTGATGAAAACCAAGTCAATGACAGTGCTCGAGAATAGCTCTCCTCCATACCTTCAAGTATATCAAACCTTGGTTTTCAAGGCTAGGAGACCTCTTAATTGAGTTTATACCCCAACACATCGAATGGATCCCTTACTAGTTCCAATTAAAATTAGAAGCTACCCAGTTTACCTCCGAACATTATTAAATTCTTAGTGTATAGAGGGGGAAGAATCTCTCCTTAAGATACACACCATATATCCCTCTTGAGCGTATGTGTAAACTCCCCTTTTGAGACCTTATTGCTAGGCTCATAATGGGACTCCACTAGCTCTCGCAAAGGCAAAAACATAGGCGCCCTTTAAGGGGTGATAGGGTTGTGTGAGCTAATAGGGTACCAAGTGTGTGCTAAGAACTAATAATGAAGCCAATCTCCTTAGGATAGACTAAATGATGTGTTTTCAATTGTTCAAAACCCGTGAAAACTTGGGCTTTGTTTAAAGCTTCTTGAACATACACTTTATGAGTCCTTTGGGACCAAAATACAATCTGATTTCTGTGTTTGTAAGTCAAGTCAAGATATCATCCATTGAAATACAACAAAAATTGTAAACTCAAACTTCAAATTGTCAAATTTACAAGTTTCATAGCAGATTAGCTCTTTCAGTCCAAACAGTCGCACTTACAATCTGAACAATCGCACTTACGGTCCAAACAGTTGCACTTACAATCCAAACACTCGTAATTTTAGTCAAAACAGTCACACTTTCAATCCAAACAATAGCTCTTTCAGTCCAAATAGTAGCTTTGTTGGTCCAAACAGTCACACTTTCAATCCAAACAGTAGCTCTTTCAGTCCAAACAGTCGCACCTTCAGTCCAACCAGTAGCTCTTTCAATCCAAACAGTCTCACTTTTGATCCAAATGTCAGCTCTCTTGGTATGCATGTTAACTTTCTCATATTTTAACATTAACTCTCCAAGGTTGAACTTGCTAGGTATAAGCATCAATTTTCTCAGTCTACACATCAACTCTTGGAGTCAAAACAACCATTGTCTAAGTTCCAACATCTTAATTTGAAACAATAAAGTTCCTGGTCTAAACAACAGAGTTTCTGGTCCAAACAACAGCTCTTTGGGTTTAAACAACAAAGATCCTGGTCCAAACAACAGAGTTTCTAGATCAAACAACAACATTCGTGGTCTAAACAATAGAGTTCCATGTATAAACAACAGAGTTCTTAGTCTAAACAGTAGCTCGCTTGGTCTAAATGCCAGTTCCCTTAGTCTAACCAATAACTCTTTTGAGTTGAATGTCAAATTTCTCATGTTGCAACATTAAATCTCCTAGTTTGTACTTGCTAGGTCTAAATATCGGTTCTCTGAGTCTAAAAATCACCAAGTTGGGTCAAAATTACAATCTCCTAAGTTCAAATACTCAATTTGCTGAGTCCACACATCATTATTTTGAACTTTAGAGTCACTGCATTGCATAATAGCATTTTTGGTCTATTTCTCAGCATTTTTGGTTTGTTCCTCAACGTTTCTGGTCAGTTTGTCAACATTTATGGTTAGTATAGCAGCGTTACTAGTCATTTTGTCAGCGTTTCTAGTAAACTGCACCAAAATCAGAAAACAAAAACAACCCATTTCTCAGACAGCCAAACATAGAGACTAGGTCATCTTGTTGGGTCATTCAATCAGGTTATCTTCTGTCAAAACAGATTCAATACTAGACATGCTAAGGGTTCTCAAGTATTCACCTCAAACAAGTTTAAAGATCTAACACCTTAAAGTGCAACATCACATTTTCTTTGATAAACTGATCGTTCAAATATAGTTTCTCATCAGGATCTATCATCCTTTATCACGAAACTACAACGCTTGATCTGAATAACCTCGTTCTTTATCATAGGATATATCATTTCTATTGAACTTGGTCATATCAAAAATTACAAAATTCACACTCCAAAACAAAGATCGAAAAACTTGCAAACAAGGAAATACTTGAAAAGATTATTTCATCAATTGATCACTTATCGCAACACATTATAGAAGATTTAAACATCACAAAACATTCAGAACATGTGTATGCCCGTTTTAACCAGGGCTCAAAGATGAAAGATTGCAGAAACAAAAATAGAAATATTTTAAATAACTGAAGACTATAGGAACATGGAACACGAAAAATGAAATACAAGAAGGGGAAATAACAAAATGACACCTCAGAGAAATCAAACAAGATCCTAAATTTGATAAATTTATGGAGAAAATATTGGAGGGAGACAAAGAAAAATACTTCCTAATGTTAGAGAAATCTGGTGCTACACTCCCCCAAGATTTTGATGTGAGCAAATTAGGACAAAAGAGAAGTGATTCTTTTCATGATAATGAACGACATGAAGATATTTTCAATCACAAAAAGGATGACACATCAGTTCCTGATAATACAAGAACTAATGAGGAAACTTCCATTCCCAAAAAGGATGACGTAGAAATTCTCAACCATGTCAAATCTAATGAGGACACAAGAAGGAGTCGAGATGATACAAGAAGAGATCAAGATCATACTAGAATGTACACTCATGGTTATATAAGAATAAATCATGTTGATAATCATATCACAGCTCTTACACAACAAATATAAACACTACAAACATAGATTCAAGATATGCAGAGAGGAAATGTTAGAAGATACTCACTTCAATAAATTTGTCCTTACCCATTCGACAAAAATCTAAACATGATACCACTTCCTATAGGTTGTGAAACTCCTAGATACAAAAAATATGATGGATGCACTAATCCCCAAGATCATATATGAGAATTTTGCACAATGAGTATGGAGTTTGCACATGAGGATACCTACTTGATGAGATTATTTCCAAAAAGCTTAAGTAGACTAGCTATGAAATGGTTCTCCAAACTTCCACCTGGAATTAGATCATTCACAGAATTGGTGGATAAGTTTGTTTCACAATACTCTTACAACATTCAACATGAAGTCACAATGCTCTGTTGGTATTATGGATGCGTTTAATTAGTTTTGTCATTGATGTCAAAACTTATCCTTCTGGAGATATACATTGTTGATTTGGCACTATGGTTATATTATTTTACTGTTGAATCGACACATTATGTTCACCGACAAGTTCAATGACTTATGCACAATCACCGGTATATTGTTCACCGGTAGGTTATATTGTTCACCAACATTGATGATGACTTGTTATCATCTAGAGACCACTTGATTATGTTGAATACATGGTTTGGATACTTGGTTTTGGTGTTTTGGTTATTGGTCTAATTGGGTTGACATATTTGTTGTTACCGGCAGATTGGTCTAGGTTATGGATTGATATGCGTTATCTATTCCAGATCAGCACGACACGTTATGGAGATGATTTATTGATTGAATATTGTTGTTAATGTATTGAGCCGACATGATGCATCGCATCAAGACTTATTTGTAATTGATTTTATTGTAATATTCTTAGTGAGCCGACCTACACATTTGGTCTCAGGTTTTGTATATATGTAAGATATCATTTGTGAGATAGAACATGGGATATGGTATGGAATTGTAACATGGTATGTGCAAATATTGAAGATCATATGAGCAGACCATAGAGAAGGTTCAAGGAAGGTTTGAAGGTGTTTTTCAGAGCTTAACCAGTACTGAATCCAGCATTGGAGATTCTATTTTGAGCAATACATTATTCTAGGATTTAACCATCCTATTGTAGTCATTACAACTCCCATTTGAACAATGTGCTCTAGGTGGCTGGCCTTTCTGCAAGTGCAAACCCCATTTGTATACACATACTATCTGCAGTAGTATCATCTGATTTTGGGTAAGGTTTCCCACCATGGTTTTTCCCCTTACAGGGTTTCCACATCAAAATATCTATGTTATGTGTTGTGGATGTTGTTTCTGATGAATAATGATGAACAACAGATACCCCAACCGGTATTGAGAGGGGGGGGGGTGAATCAATACAGATAAAAAATCTCTCAACAACTTATCTAGCTAAAGAAAAACCAATTGGTTATCACCATTATTGAACTTAACCATGGCAATACCAGTTAAACACAGTAAGACACCAGACACCATAAATTGATAGGTCTGAATACTTCAAATACAATCAATTATGCAACATCAACTTCACCCATAAATATATGCATGTGGTATACTAAAAACACCATAACCTATTAACCCTGCATGCATAATCCTTCAACCAAATACTTCATAAACATCACATGAAAAATGCATAACACATAACACACAGATTCTTCACATGGAAACCCAAATGGGAAAAACCACGGTGGGGATGAATACCAACAAGCTTGTTTTGAACTCTTTTGAAGCTCGCCTTGTTAGGAACCTAGTCCAGTCAAAGACTTTACAATAAGGTTCTACTAACAACCGATCCTGTTAGAGATCACCCGATTAAGGGATGGCTATATAACCTCTTAAAGGTTGAAACCCTGTTAAAGGTTACCTTGCTAGAGGATTTAAAGAACTCAATGATCTTGAGTCACTTGGTTACAGGTTTTACAATAAGCCTATTAAAGCTACCCGATAAAGGGATTTTCCATCTGTTGAAAAGATTAGAAGACAATAGGGAAAACTACGATCTGATAACAACACTACATGCCAAGGCAGATCCTTTTCATATCCTCTACTTTGCAATCACACTCTGCAGTTTACCTCTTACTGGTCTGGAAAGTATCAAGTATCTCTTCACTCGGATACATACACATAACATTTGCCAACAAATTTTCAATAACAAACATCATCGACCTTATAGACAACAGATAGGTCGGTAACATAAACCCTAAACCCTAAGTATCTTAGTTTTACAATGCATGCGGTCCAATCCTGACCATCCAAACATATTGCATAGAGCATTAAAATTTCAAACAGATCACAAGACAATCTGTATCGTTCATTCATCACCGCACATGCGAATCAATAACCCATCACTCTCTCTTCTCATACCATTTAAGAAAAATGATCATTCCCGAGGTAGACTTCAAATGCGGTCGATCTTCTTATGCCTCAATCCTTCACGTGCACAAAGCTGACATGGCACCTCGATTACATCTCTTAGCTAACTCATCACAGAGTATCATCTGTTCATCACACAAGCTGGATCACCAAACTGATAACCATAGAGTTGAGACTACCAACCAGTAATCACACTTAGTGAAACCCCAACACTAGTTCACTGAATCTCCTCATGCCTCTTCATACTGGTTCACCAACTTTTTCAATTTACGTATTGGTTCACTTACACTTATTGACATCAATGACAACATAAATTATCATCATATCAACATACCAGTTCATCATATGCCAATTGTATCCAACAATCTCCCCCTTTGGCATTGATGGCAATACTCAGTGTAGCATTGCAACTAAAAACCTCATAGACCAGTGTATCTACATTATCAAATATCTTCTCCCCCTTTGATAACAATGCCAAAGTGGAGGCATAAGCTTCCAAAATCTACTATGTTGCTCCCCCTAAGGAGTAGCATCCTTCAACACATCAATCCTGAAAGATTTGATGTTATAGTACTTGACTGATGCGGAGCACACAACCTCAATTGACTTCATGAAGGGGTAGAACCCCTAACTCACCTCTCAAATAGGTAAATGTAGTCTTCGGTAAGGGCTTAGTGAATATATCTGCTAGCTGCTCCTTACTGGAAACATGTAATACAACCTCCTTATTATGAACTTTCTCTCTCAAGAAATGATATTTAAGCTCAATGTGCTTAGTTCTAGCATGCAATACTGGATTCTTGGAAATGTTTATTGCACTTGTGTTATCATAAAATATGTTCACCGGTTCAGATACAGGTACCTTGAAACCTTCCAATACATGCTTCATCCAAATTGCTTGAGTGCAGTTCATAAATGCTGCCACATATTCTGCTTCAGCTGTTGATTGAGAAGTACAACTTTGCTTCTTGCTTGTCAATGATACTAATCTTCCACCAAGAAAGAACACTCCACCGGTTGTGCTCTTTCGGTCATCCACATTACCTACCCAATCGAAATATACTTTGAGATTATAGTCACCATTATATGGATACCACAATCCATAATCAACTGTTCATTTCAGATATCTAAGAATCCTCTTCACAGCTACCACGTGGGATTCTCTTGGACATTTCTAAAAATGAGCTACTATGCCCACTGCATGAGCAGTATCTAGTGTGTTGTGCACCACATAGTGCAGTTTACCGATCATTGACTGATACTCTTTTTCATTCACTAGTGTTGAATCATTTTCCTTGGTCAGTTTACAACCAGTTACCATCGGTGTAGCAACCGGTTTGCTTTCCTCCATGCCAAAAGTATTCAATACCTCTTTGACATACTTGGAATAGGTAATAAAGATACCCTCTTTCATTTGTTGAATCTGTAAACCAATGAAGAATTTTATTTCTCCTACCAAAGACATCTCAAACTCTTTCTTTATTTCATCTGCAAATGCATGACACATTCTATCATCTCCTCCAAAGATTATGTCATCCACAAACACTTCACAAATCATAATCTGATCACCTTCTAATTTCAAGTAGATGTTGCTATCTTCACTTGTTCTCTGAAATCCAATATTCACAAGATGAGAGTTTAGTCTTTCATACCACGCCCTAGGTGCTTGTTTTAGTCCATACAGGGCTTTGTGTAATCTACACACCATGTCGCTATCTTCTGATAAGGCAAACCCTTCTGGTTACACTATATATACTTCTTCTTCTAGGATTCCATTTAGAAAAGAAGACTTCACATCCATCTGATAAACCTTAAATCCCTTAAATGTTGTAAATGCAAGTAGCATTTGAACATCTTCTGATCTAGCCATGGGAGCAAAAGTTTCTCCATAGTCTTCTCCTTCCTCCTGAGTATATCCCTTACATACAAGCCTAGCCTTGTTCCCGACAACTGTGCTTTCTTCATTTAGCTTATTCCTGAAGACCCATTTGGTACCTATGACATTTTTTATGTTCCGGTCTAGGCACCAAAGACCATGTTGCATTCTTTTCTATTTGATCTAGCCCCTCTTCCATTGCTTTAATCTAGTCTTCATTTGTAAGAGATTCTCTTGAAGTCTTGAGTTCAAATTCAAAAATCATGCAAGAGTTTTCTTTCACTTTTCTTCTAGTGAGTATCTCTACATCTTTATCTCCTATGATTTGCTTTGGATCATGGTGCAGCTTTACATATCTAGGAATGATCCTAGCTTCTTCTGCTAGCTTTTCTTCTTCTTCTCTTACTGCGGCTTCTACAGGTACAGGAACACTAAGATCTTTACAAGTTTCTTTCTTAACCGGTTCCCAGAAGGCTATACCTGGTTCATCTTATACTTCTTCGCTGCATGTTACCTCAGGTTCCTTAGGGGATTCATCAACCCTGACATTGATACTTTCAACAATCTTTTGTGTTCTATTGTTGTAGCACTTGAGAGCTTTGCTCGTAGTGGAATATCCCAGAAATATTCCGTCATCACATTTTGCATCAAATTTGCTAAAATGCTCACCTCTCTTGATATAGCACTTACTACCAAACACTTTAAAATAACTCACAGTGGGAGTTTTCCCGGTCCAATACTCATAAGGGGTTTTATCTTTGCCTTTCTTGATGAGTACCTAGTTCATAGTATAGACTGCAGTGCTCACCGCTTCTCTCCAAAAAGTGTGAGCAACCTTTCCTTAGATCAACATTGTTCTAGCCGCCTCAACTACAATCTTGTTATTTTTTTCTGCTATGCCATTTTGTTGTGGTGTCCTTGGGGCAGATAATTGTCTCTTGATACCATTATCTTCATAGTAATTATTGAATTCATCAGAAGTGAATTCTCCTCCTTGATCAGTTCTCAAGCATTTTATCTTTTTACCACTTTCTTTCTCTATTAATGCTCTAAAAGCTTTGAACTTTCCAAATGCTTCAGACTTGTCTTTCAAGAATGTGACCCACATCATTCTTGAGCAGTCATCGGTAAGAATCATAAAATACCTATCTCCCTGAATACTTCTAGTTTTCATAGGACCACACAAATCAGTATGCACAAGATCAAGTAAATTTTCTGTTGAGAAAGACTTACCTTTAAAAATTGAGGAAGACATCTTCCCAAGTTGACATTCTCTGCACAAAGAATTCTCAGGTTTGTCTAGCAACGGTAATCCTCTTACCGCCTTGATCTTACTGGCTTTAACAATTTTATCAAAGTTCATATGACAGAGTCTCTTGTGCCATATCCAACTATCATCAAATTTAGCCATTAGACACTGACTTATCTTGGCATTCAATTGAAATAAGTTACCTTTGGTCTGTTTTCCAGTCGCAATAACTTCACCACTCTTCCCAATTATACTACAAATTCCACCTTTGAAATCCAAAACTAATCCTTTGTTATTCAGTTGAGAAACACTCAACAAGTTATGCTTAAGACCTTCTACCCAGTAGGCATCATCTACACTGCTTTTTCCATTCAGTGAGATGGATCCTTTACCTTTTACCAAGCATGGTGCATTGTTGCCAAATCTAACAACACCACCATCATATTCCTCCAGAGACAGAAACTTTCTCCGGTCGCCAGTCATATGATGAGAACAACCACTATCAATTATCCACTCATTGGAATTGTCAATGAGGGAGACAAGAGCTTTCTTGTTAGACACTTCTTCCTTTACTACTACAAACATAATGTCTTCATTTTCTTCATCCTCTGATTCTTCATCAATGACACCTTCATCCATAACAACTAGACAATTTCTTCTATTTCCACTTTTATATTTTCTGAACCTCTCCGGTTTATCCTTATTGTCATTGTTAGGACAATTTACAGCTATATGTCCTATCTTGTTGCAGGAAAAACATTTCAAAGGAAGTTTACCTCTATATTTTGTAGTTCCCTTCAAAAGTCTTTTAGCAAGAAGAGCTTCGAACTCCATCAGAATCTCTTCATCATCCATATCTTTGCATTGTCTGGATTCATAACTAGTACTAGTTTCTTTTCCTTTTCTAGATGGTACAGTAGATGCTTTAAAGGCTGACTCAGTCTTTTGAACACTACCATCATAGCTATTCAGCTTATATGCAATTAATTTTGCAATAATAGAATATAAGGATACCTTGGTCTTATCAATAGACCTTACTTCCTAGATAGAAACAACTCTGATTGCACAGATTGGTAATAATGATGTAAGGACTTTACTAACAACAGTGGTATCATCAATAGTTCCACTAGTGCTTTTGATATCACCAACCACAGTCTTAATCCTAATACCATATTGTTGAATGGTTTCACCTTCAACCATCCTCATATCCTCAAATGTACCTCTAAGGCTTTCTTCCTTAGCTTGCTTTACATGCTCATCACCACCATAGATGTTTTCCAATGCATCCCATACATCCTTAGGTGTTTCCTTGTCTTAAACATCAATAAACTCAATATCTGACAGGCTGCTGATAAGGGCTTCCATGACTTGCCCATTTTCTTGGATTTCTCTCTTCTGATCATCAGTCAAAGTGCCAGTGGGAGTTACAAATGCATTCTCAACATAGATCCAATGTTGAGCACCCATACTCTTGATGTAAATATTCATTATGTCCTTCCATATCTTAAAGTTATCTCTCTTGAACTTAGGACCTTCCCTCTTCATCATTACAGTAGGATCTTTTACCTCAAGCAGTTAAGCTTATATCACTGAGGACCTGGAGGCCCTATGATACCAATTGATGAATAATGATGAACAATAGATACCCCAACAAGTACTAAGAGGGGGGGGGTGAATCAGTGCAGATAAAAACTCTCTTAACAACTTATCTAGCTAAAGCAAAACCAACTGGTTATCACCATTACTGAACTTAACCATGGCAATACCGGTTAAACACAGTAAGACACCAGACACCATAAACTAATAGGTCTGAACACTTCAAATATGATCAATTATGCAACATCAACTTCACCCATAAATATATGCAGGTGGTATACTAAAAACACCATAACCTATTAACCTTGCATGCATAATCCTTCAACCAAATACTTCATAAACATCACATGAAAAATGCATAACACATAACACACAAATTTTTCACGTGGAAACCTAAATGGGAAAAACCACGGTGGGGATGAATACCCACAAGCTTGTTTTGAACTCTTTTGAAGCTCGCCCTGTTAGGAGCCTAGTCCAGTCAAAGATTTTACAATAAGGTTATCCTAGGAACTGATCCTGTTAGAGATCACCCGGTTAAGGGATAGCTATATACCCTGTTAAAGATTACCTCACTAGAGGATTTAAAGAACTCAATGATCTTGAGTCACCTGGTTATAGGTTTTACAATAATCTTGTTAAAGCTCCGGTAAAGGGATTTTCCATCTGTTGAAATGATTAGAAGACAACAGGAAAAACTACGATATGATAACAGCACTACATGCCAAGGCAGATCCTTTTCATATCCTCTACTCTGCAATCACACTCTACAGTTTACCTCTTACTGGTCTGGCAAGTATCAAGTATCTCTTCACTTGGATACATACACATAACATTTGCCAACAACTTTTCAATAACAAACATCATCGACCTTATAGACAAAAAATAGGTCGGTAACATAAACCCTAAACCCTAAGTATCTTAGGTTTACAACACAAGCAGTTCAATCCTGACCGTCCAAACATATTGCATAGCGCATTACAATTTCAAATGGATCACAAGACAATCTGCATCGTTCATTCATCACCGCACATGGGAATCAGTAACCCATCACACTCTCTTCTCATACCACTTAAGAAGAATGATCATTCCCGAGGTAGACTTCAAATGTGGTTGATCTTCTTATGCCTCAATCCTTCACGTGCACAAAGCTGATGTGGCACCTTGATCACATCTCTTAGCTAACTCATCATAGAGTATCATCGGTTCATTGCACAAGCTAGATCACCAAACTGATAACCATAGAGCTAAGACTACCAACCGGTAATCACACTTAGTGAAACCCCGACACCGGTTCACTGAATCTCCTCATGTCTCTTCATACTAGTTCACCAACTTCTTCAATCTACATACTGGTTCACTTACACTTATTGACATCAATGACAACATACATTATCATCATATCAACATACCGGTTCATCATATGCCAATGATATCCAATAGTTTCTCTTTCTGTTTGATGCATTAAGTTTCACCAGTATTGTTATTAACTTCTAATCTGTTAACCGACATCAAGTTTGGTTTACCGGTATTAAGTATCAAGTTCGATTAAGTTATAATTGGGTTGAAATTCATAGACAATTGATTCACCCCACCTCTCAGTTGCCTTCTAGTTCCTAACATGCTCGACCTATGTAATACTAAACAAAAGAGTGGAGAACCTTTTATGAGCTTTCTATAGAGATGGAGACGATTAGCTTCACGATATCCTCGTACAGTGCCAGAATACGAGAAAATGGATATATTCATCGATAACCTAAACGATCAAATGAGTTATAATCTGAGAATGCAATGCCATCAAAATTTTGAAAAAATGATTGATAACGGAATTAGAATGGAAGAAGTTATGGTAAAGAAAGGTGAGTTGAAGCTATACAAAGAAGGAGTTCATCCTCCTAATAACAATAACAAGAATAACAATGATAATCCAAAATTTTGGAATAGAAATTGAAATGTTGTCAATGATGGGATAGTGGATAACCAGTTTTTAATTTATCCAATCACTCAACAGCGACTCAACAAAACAACAATCATAAAAAATCAACTGTCAACAATTTCTTTCAACAAAAAATTACAAAATTGGTGAACCACTTCGGTCAGCATTACAAACATTTCTCGCAAACAAGTTAATTACCTTGCGAGAAGCATGAAACTTTGAACCCAAGGTAAAACCTGCTTGGTGGAGTGATAACCATTATTGTGATTTCCATCGAAATAAAGGACACCAAACAGATGCTTGTCAATGATTAAAACATGTCATCCAAGATTTGATTGATAATGGAGTGATAATTGTGGATGGACATATAACAAACAAATCTCACACGGCTTTCAAAACTCTGCTTCTTAACTATGAGAAGGGTGAATCATCAACAAAGCATAACGGTAAAGGTAAAGCAAAGGTGAACTATGATCATGCATATGACAATGTGGTAAATGTGATTGTGGTTAAAGAGAAACAACATCAAGAACCCACTCATGCTATCACATGAAGCAAAGCCAAAGTTGTTTTTTCTGAGTGCTACAACTAACACATCATCCAATACAAAATAATACAGTCTAGTGGATCAACTACAGAAGACCCCCGCAAAAATATCCATCTTAGAACTTTTAAAGCTTTCACCTGCACACAAAGAAATTCTAGAAAGAGCATTAGTAGATACAACAGTGTCCAAAGATCTTGATATAGATCAATTCCAAACCATGGTAGGACACCTCAGAACCCCTCACTGCTTATCATTTACCAAAGAAGACAACATGTCCTTTCAACATCCCCATAATGCTCCCTTGCATATTGAAGTCCTCATTCACAAGATGTGCGTTAAACATGTCCTAATAGATGGTGGAGTTGGCTTAAACATTTTCTCATTGAGTCTTGTCTGTGCTCTAGGTTATTCAGAAGATGCAGTTGATCCCTGGAAAAATATCACCATCAAAGCATATGATGAAGAAGAGAATTCCTCTAAAGGAATTGTGATATTACCCATCAGAGTGGGACCTTTGCAGAAAGACACAACATGCCAGGTTCTAGACTTGGACTTATCATACAACATACTCTTGGGAGGACCCTGGATACATGACATACAAGTTGTTCCATCAACATATCATTAGTGCCTAAAATTTCCCTACAATGGGTAGGAAATCTCAATCTCGGCAGATTTAAATCCATTTGAGTATTGTAGTAATCTCAAACCAGCTCAAGAAGTCATTGTTCCTCATAATGGGGAGGCATCATCTTCAAACACGCAAACCAAAGAAAAACCATTTGCCTCAATTTTGTCAAGTATGGAAAAACAAATACAACTAAGAGATCGAGGGAACAGAAAATATTTACTATTCCAATTACCACAAAGACAAAGATGTGCTATAATGGCTATACAAGGATGAAGAAGTCCAACAAAAGATCAACAATGTCAGAATACCCACTGAAAAGTATGGAAAAGGATTTAACATTCTTCAATAAATGGGATACACTGGAACAGGTCCTATATGAAAAAGAAAAGAAGGTATCTCAGAACCTATCCAACCTCATACTCAGTAGGCTACAAACAAAGCAAGCTTGGGGTATGGACAAGCTACTCTACCAGAAGACACATCGTCTAACCAACAACAAGAAGAATACGAAAACAGACAAGAACAACTTGCAATTGAAAGGGAAGAAGAATCCACCAAGCAACAAGCACAAGCAAACATGAAATGGCAAAAGAAGCAAGCCTCAAATCAACAGGAAAAACAAACTAATGGTACCTCCCAAGCATCAATCAAAACAAGCACGAACCTAGTACTAATCAAGGAGAGCTCATAGAAAGGTTGAAAAAACTCAATCTCAGTCCTGAAGAAGTTGAATATGAAAGAAGAAAAGATATAGAAAGAATAACAGAAGAAACAAATCAAATGCTATTTGAAAAAATCTGTAGATTGCAAGCTGCAAGTGAGATAAATTCTAATGAATGGGAATGGGATTCCTATCATTCTGAAGAATCAGTTGAAGAAAATTACTTTGAAGAAGATGTAGGAGTTGATTTAGTTCACACGTATGTAGGGCAAACGTTAGGAACTAGCCCACTTGAATTAGAATCACATTCGTCTGACTTGGACTTAATCAAGGATGGTCAGGAGCTCCTTGTGTGAGGTCATTCTGATAAGAGTGTCGTTCTAGACATTGACATAAATATTTCAAACTTTGACATATCTATCATGAACCTTGATACCCTCGAAACATCTCAACTTGAGGACCCCTTACCTCTAATCCACCTCAAACTTATTGATTGGGAAAATGAAAGACATACTACCATTGATACCTTTCTGAATGACCATGCCATATTCGTATATCTTAATGCAATTGAACCCACAGCAACTTTCACCAGGAATTTCAACAATGCATCTTCTAGTTAAGTGGGTGCCAAATCTCCCAGTCGCAAAAAGGAAAATAAAGAAAACAATATCAGGTCTAATGCTAAAAACCATTTCTTGGCAACATTAGATCAGGAAAAAATAAAAAGAAAGGACGCATCTAACAGTGAATACCACCTCGAGGCGCCAGAAGATGGGAGATTTGACACTTTACCTGAGTACTATCAAGAAAGGTCATCAATTTTGATCGAACCAACAGAGACAATTAACATTGGGACAACAGAGCAACCAAAGATCCTACATCCAACAACTTCTATGTTAGAAAAAGAAATGCAACAATATATGGAATTCTTCAAATGACGACAAATCAATTTCGCCCGGTCATATGCAGACATGCTAGGATTGGATCTAGAGCTTATTATGCATCACTTAAATGTCTATCTAGGAGACAAACTAGTTAAACATAAATTAAGGAAGATGCATCCACATATCGCTCTCCTGGTCAAAGAAGAACTAAAGAAATTACTGGATGTAGGATTCATCAGACCTATAGCATATCCTTAATGGGTATCAAACATTGTTCCTATTTCCAAACTAGACAAAAGTATCAGAGTATGCACAGACTTCAGAGATCTTAATAATACATGTCCAAAGGATGACTTTTCTTTGCCTAACATTGACATCATTGTAAATTTAACGGCTGGACACTCCATGTTTTCTTTAATGGATGGTTTCTCCAAATACAATCAGATTAAAATAGCACCTAAAGATCAAGAAAAGACAGCTTTCACATGTTCGTGGGGTACTTTCTGCTAGAACGTCATGCCTTTTGGACTAAAGATCGTAGGTGCCACATATCAGAGATCTATGAAAACGATACTCTATGACATGATGCATACATTCATGGAAGACTATGTGGATGACATCTTGGCCAAATCATACAATAGAGAAGAACATAGAAAGATACTGGAAAAGATCTTTGACTAGTTAGAACAGTACAAGCTACGACTAAATCCTAAGAAATGTGCCTTTGGTGTCACTTCAGGCAAGCTATTGGGATACATTGTTTCAGCTAGAGGTATCAAAGTAGATCTAACTAAGGTCAAAGAAATCATGGAAATGGCATCTCCCAAGAATATCAGTCAAATCAGATCACTCCAAGGAAGACTCAAGTCAATCAGAAGATTTGTTGCTCAACTAGCAGATAAATGTCAACCATTTACTCATCTATTGCACAAAAATGTTCATTTCAAGTGGGACCATCAATGTGAGGACGCATTTAACAAGATCAAGACCTATCTCATGCAAACACCCGTCCTAATGTCGCCAATTCCAGGAAAGTTGTTGTTACTCTATGTATCGACCACCGAAGTATCATTAGGAGTTATGCTTGCACAATAGGATAATGAAGGAAAAGAATGGGCCATCTACTACATCAACAGAACACTAGTGGGATACGAGCTCAACTATTCCCCAACAGAAAAAGCATGCTTGGCGGTAGTTTTTGCTTCTCAAAAATTAAGACACTATCTACTATCTCACTCCATCAAGGTGATAGCTAAAATTGATCCATTGAAGTATTTGCTCAGCAAGGCAAAATTAACAGGAAGATTAGAAAAATGGATCATGATCCTAAGTGAGTTTGATATTGAGTATGTATATAAAAAAGCTATCAAGGGCAAAGTCATTGCAGACCAACTAGCCGAGGCACTGCTTCAAGATGATCGTCCTTTACTCATTGAATTTCTCGATGTTGATATCCTAACGGTCACCACAAAACCATGGTAGTTATACTTTGATGGTTCATATACACAACATGGATCAGGAGCAGGTATTCTATTCATCACACCACAAGGTCATACAATTTTGAAACCATACAAATTAAGCTTTCCATGCACCAACAATACAACAGAATATGAAGCTTTGGTTACAGGTATCAAAATAGCTATAAAATGGAACATTACACAACTCCAAGTCTTTGGAGACTCTCAGCTCATCATAAATCAAATTAATGAAGATTACCAAACAAAGGATGACAAACTAATGCCTTACAAAAAGGTGATAGATGATTTCAAGAAGTATTTTGTAGAAATAACTTTTGAGAAAATTCCAAGGAATGACAACAAAGCAGCAGGTGCCATGGCAACACTTGCTTTTCTACTTCAGACACAGGAAAATCAAGAGTGTTATCAATTCCTGGTGGAAGAGCTATTTTACCCTGCTCATAATTGTCCTGATTCCCAAAATATATGTCACCTTGTTGGACATGATTCCTCCCACTATGGCCAAACTTATACATACCTGAAAGATAACACCCTACCTCCCGATTTGTCAAAAAATCAAAAGAGAAACTTTATTCGCCAATCCTCCCATTATACTCTTGTCACGGATACCCTTTTTAAATGAGGTTTGGACGGTACTCTTTTAAGATATCTTGAACAAGAAGAATCTGAGAAGGCCTTAAATGAAGTCAATAACGACATTTGTGGCACTCATTCAAGTGGTCTTACCCTTTTGAAAAAACTCATACGCTTGGGCTATTATTGGCCAATTATGAAACGAGATTCTTTTCAGATAGCTAAAACATGCAAACGATGTTTGATCCACGGGAATTTGATTAATGCACCGGCACAAGAACTTTATGCTTTGGCAACATCTTGGCCTTTCTGCCAATGGGGTTTTGATCTAGTAGGAAAGATAAATCCTTCTTTATCCAATGGTCATAAATTCATCCTTGTAGCTACAAAATATTTCACAAATGGATTGAGGCAATACCTCTCATCAATATCACAGGGAAACAAATTGTTGTATTTATCTTGAACTACATCATATGTCGCTATGGAATTCCCATGACCATTATCACTGATAATGGGCAACTGTTTAAGAATCAAGATGTACAAGAGCTATGTGAGAAATTCAAGATCCAACATAGATTTTCCACACACTACTATCCACAAGGGAATGGGCAAGTAGAAGCATCAAACAAAAGTATTTTGAAAATCCTCAAAAAGACAGTGAATGATGCTAGCAGAGATTGACATATTTAATTGAAGCCAACTCTATGGGCCTACCATACCAGTATCCGCACACCAACAAGTGCCACACCTTTCTCTCTTGTCTATGGATCAAAAGCAATACTGCCAATAGAAGTAGAGATACCTTCTCTACAAGTATCATTAAAAAGCCTTATCCCAGATGAAGAACAACGAGTATCTAGATTGCAAGAGTTAGAATTCATCCATGAACGAAGATAAAATGTCTTTGATTATTTAAAGGTATATCAATAAAGAATGTGTCGAAGTTATAATCACAAGGTCAAACCATGAACCTTTCAAATTGGGGAACTAGTACTAAAGGAAAATCCACGAAACCAGTCAGATCGAGAAAAGAAAGGGAAGTTTGAACCAAACTGGTTAAGTCTGTTTGTGGTCACAATAGTATTTGGGTCACGAGCATATCAGCTATCAACACAGGACGGGGATGAAATCAAGGAACCCATCAATAGCATGCATTTGAAGAAATTTTATGTCTAAAAAAGCAAAAAAATCCAAAAACAGTGGAAAAGCAGAAAATCCAAAAATAGTGGAAAATCCAAAAATCCAAAAATAGTGAAAAAACAAAAAATACAAAAATAGCAAAAATAGTGAAAAATGAAAAAAAAAAATCAAATATGAGAAAAAGTGCAATAAAAACAGATGGTGAAAACCTGGCAAATAGGCGCTATCTGTTACCTAGCTCTTCTATCTATTGGTTCATGCATCCTTCCGCTTGCATTCATTTCCATCAGCATTGTTCATATCCATAATAAAGTCTTTGTACATACGCAGCCATCACGGTGATTTCTTGTCATGGTTTGGATCATTGTATATATCATAATAAAGTTTGTTTCTAGACTGGGGGAAAAATCCTAAGCCTAGCTGGGGGCAAAAATTTTCATCTTTTTGAGCTTAATCAAATAGGTAGAACAACAATTAGACAACACTTGTCAAGCAAAAAGTTGAGACACATCCAACGTTGAACATACGATCACATTGTCAGCCATCAACTCTCACATATCAGTCTAAACATGACAAACACATATCAATGGATGATATATATTGAGTCATGATTTTAACACTTTGACAATAATGGTTCAACTATTTTATCTTGATTTTTGCTATCATGATTTATGAGTGACTCCAGGATGTCTTTGACTAGAGGAACAAGGAAGGAACATGATATTTTTCTTGTGTACTGTATGTAAATTAATCATTAATATGTGCAAAGTTGTCTCAGGGCATGATCATCGGAGTATCATAGAAGACATTTCGGACTTGCATATAGAAATGGTTAATACTGCCTGTTTTACACAAGCAACACTCAGATCATCTTGGTTCAATTATACCTTGATGCTTGTGCTAACTTGGA